>NW_024880317.1:0-25000 GCF_900700415.2 Clupea harengus
TTGAACAAATTCGAATGTTAATAACATTTTCAGAATAAATAAAAAGTGGAATACAAGCTATAATCCAATGGTTTGTTCAAGATGCCAACAATATTGTCCAGTTAAGGACAGTTGTTTCCTTAATATTTAAGTTATGATTAGCGATAGACCCTAAGTAATTCTTCCTAAACATTGGAGATGTTTATTTGCTAAACCACAATTCGGTTCACGACCATAACATGCTCAAAATTATGATCTGCTGTTCAGAGACAGGCAAGGTTTTTACTTACCATTACAAGAGTTCATTCGTTGCATCCAGGGGTAAACTGGAGAGCACAACTTGTCATCACTGCCTGGGTATCTGTCTGTGTTTTGTTCCGAGCAGTCGGTTTTGCACTGGTCCTGGGTTAACACAAGCGGGTGCTCATCCAGTCCCCCGAGCGGACACGAGCGCTCAGCGTCTCGGTAAAAACTACTTGTGTAGTCGGTGGCCCCGGTTGCAGTCCGACCGTAAACTCCCGTACCTTGCTGGTAATAGGAAGCTGGGTAAACCTTGTCTTGGACATTGGAAGCTCCGTATGTGCCGCTGGGATACTGTCTTAAAGGGTCGGTATATCCGGAGGAATATAGCGGTATCTGACCCAAGAAGGAGTCCTGTCCTCCCGGGAGAGACACGGGGAAAGTTGAGTTTACAAAATACGAACTCATTGGACAGCCAGGCCTATTGTCCGAGTGTTATGATTTGTTGTGTTTTATAGTCCAAGTGGTTTTGCCATTACTTTATCGGAGATTTGGTTTTAGCCGAAGGGGGGTGGCGAGGTGCCAATGTGGGACCGAGAGCAACTGTACCATCTGATCAGTGGCTAACCAATGGCGAGCGTTTGTGGTAACACAACAGCACCCAGGGGGAGTCTCTTTTTCCATGGGTCGAAATCCCCAGAGCATATCAGAGCGCTCAAGACTTTCCCTCCGTTTCACATTTTAAATGAGTACACAGTTTATAATTCACCTGATCTTACAGTTTTTTCAAGAGCGCAGTTATCCGTTTCGTTGAGACCAGAAATATCTGTATACAAAGGTAGATTGGTGAAAATGACAAGATCTGTATAGGCTATATTTTAGTTTATATAAGTATTCATATTCCTAAGGAGCCCAATGGAACGTCAATATTTTTGGAGATATTTGTTGCATTTGACAGAGGTTATGTTTATTGACAAGAATAAACATGGGGGAAATGAAGAGGCCAAGAAAATGTCATGATCGCATTAAAATGTCAAAATATTATCTTTTCTTAAGAGGCACACGGTACCCCAGTCGCATAAATGTCCAACCTACACATAACCTACTGACGCATCCAGTCAGGCGCGTGCACGCGCGCACACAGGTTTGACCTTTACACGCTGTAGTCTCATGATTGCAGGGTATGAAAATACCAAACGATGTCTGGTCTTCGCTTGTTTCCCAAAGGATTAGGGTGATGTTCACTTCTCACCAGGTACACCACTGAATTGCTCTACCGACACGGACTTTAAAAAAAAACATTAAAGCACCTTACATGTTCGCCAGTTGCGAGGAAACAAATCCCATTTCGGTTTTAAAATACAATTGTAGTAAAGTCCTGCTGTTACAACTGATAAACATATACAGCACATATTGCATACCGCTTCATCAGCAGTTGAAGCCGGTCTGGTAAATGCAAACAAGAAAGTACTTTAGCATCAGTAATTATTCCTGGCGTCAGATTTATAGCAATCCTATAAATAGCCTACTCCTAATACTCATTCAATCCATATCTGGTTCTGGCCCTTTCGGGGTGTAGGCTATTGTCACAAAATGCGAACTTTACTGCAAGTGTATGATTGTATTCTCTAACTTTCAGCACCAAAAATTGGAGTTACCCTGGATTACCGGATCCGATCTGCCAATACCAAAAGGCCGGCAACTGGATCCTAAAGAAAATTGACAATGTCAAACTGCAGATTGTTTATCATCCACTTTCCTCAAACTTCGTTAATTCACACAGCAGTGGTATTCCCTCAGATCGCCTATGATGACCAGGTTGTGAGTATCCAAGACAAATTAAATGCTTGAAGATATTGACAGTTTTGTAATAATATAGATTTATGTCAGCAACAGTTGTGCTGGAGATGCTGCAGAATTCATATGCACATTTTGCCTATAGTGTACTGTTTTCAATTATGAAAGCAGAGCCTGCTCTTTTTTAAGATAAAGGAACGGTAATTTCGGATTATACTGTAAAATAGTTACTATATGTATGTACATGCTTAATGACTATATTAGTCTTAAGCAAGAAGATTTTTTTTCCACAAGCAGACAGATTCCGCCGATGTCTTTGTTTAGCAGGCGCACAGATTGCGTAATAATGGGAAATTGATCATAGAGCGTTAATATGAAAAATATATAAAATATTGCCCCCTGCTGCGAGTGAGAATTTCGTTATATAAATTAAGTATTTGAAAATGTGTTTTTGATCTCTGCTGGTCTTTTATGAAGAATACATAAAATGAATTTTTACCAAATATAATGAATGCATTTGCCATTGTTTGTGACCTTTCTTGTGTTTCTCAGTGACGAATTTCGGCATACATAAATACGAAGACAGCAGCCACAAATCTGGGTCTTACAAAACCTGACCTATGCAGCTGACCTTTTTGAATGGCGGAGTTATACTATCCACATTTTGGACCTCATGATGTCCAGACTGGATCATGTAAAACACAATCTCACACTGGAAACATTTCTTGTCTGATTGCGTCTTTCAATTCTGCATTAATCAACACTGCACAAACACGAAATATATGTGCTTAACATTAAATATACAAACGAAATGCAATTTAGAGAAAAGGAAACAGTTGTATTGGGCGGCTTAGTGGTATTGAGGAAGGGCACAAACTACCCCCAACTGCAATGCAGCTAGGCAGCGCAGACGCGTAATACGGTCAATTGATTGAGATGAAAAGGCAGAAACAAAAAGAAAATCAGAGAGGTCCCAAACACCCAGGTTCCCAGGGTAGGTTGTATATCAAGCCCACTGCAGACACACCAACAATCCAGCCACTGCATTCCCCAGTTTACAACCCCTGCATTCACTGCAGTATCACAAGTTGCTGGCACCCCCTACACTCTCAAGTCTTCCAGCTGGTACTAACAATCAACCGCAGTTTCAAAGCACAGACCCACTCTCTCTCCCTCTCACCCACACACACTCTCCCTCACCCTCTCTCTCTCTCCATCACACTCTCTCTCACACACACATTCTCCGTCACCCTCTCTCTCCATCACACACACACACACAGTAGTACCCTCTGTAGTCGCTAGATGGTATCGCAGAGTTAGAAATGAGAAGCTCGACAAGAAAACAGGAAGACATTTAGAGCAAGGAACAATATTTCTCTCTCTAAACCTAATACCAAAAGGAGTTTTAGTAATATGAGAATATCCGAATTAAGAATGGATATGATATTACTAAGCTTTCCAGTTCATCTTAATATAATGTAGACCTCATTGTCTTAAATAGGCATTTAAGTAGTCCACAATCATTGTGTGTCATCATGAATACCTATTAGACATCGATTTCGGAGATAATTTGACCAAATGGAGATTGTTTTAACTTTGCATTCAGCAGAGATTTATTCAACAGAAAGCAATAGGCTAACGAAATCGTATTAATTTGTCATTCTTTTTTTTTGCACGTAAATCTGTTAATGCAAAAAGTCAATATTCTTCTTCTGACAATGACAAATAATAACACATACCACTCACTCAAATGATACATGATTAGTAGCAGGCCTCATACGGTCTGTTCGGTTTTTATGCAATACTAGACAGTAGGTTACATATATATTTGAAACCCAAAGCCTACGACATATTAGTCTATAATGAACTATGAGTACTGAAAACGATAGAAACTGTACACACTATCCAGATATATTTATAAAACATAAAACTACAAACAAAAGCCACTGTTACAAAAAACGCCACGAACGCCATTAAGCTCAACCAACAGGGTGAAACCTCACAGCCAGGTTACATGGTCAACTCCACTCCCCAGATTTTTCTGATGGCGCTGCCATCTTGTGACTGATATCCCCGCACACAGTCAAGCAACACTAACAAATCGATACATTTATGCTACATGCATCTAGGACAAAAATCAGTCAAAGTAACAGTTTAGGTGTTTAGTAGTCAACCAGACAGTTTAAATACACGGCCATGGTTTTTCAAAGATGAATGATGCAAAGTTTCATTCTTATTATATTCAACATACATATGGCCCACATTTCGTATAAATTATTATGCTACTTGAATCAAAAGTAATAGGCCTGATAACAAGAGACATACATGATCATAGCCTTCAAACATTTTCTGGATAGGAAAAAGACTTACGCAAGCCTACTCAACGATATTGATAATATACCGTTGCCGAGTTACCATGGAGCCTACCTTTGTTGGTAATTTTTCATCTGTCCAGAGGGTCCTTCAAACGAAACAGCTAGCTTATCGTTATTCATTGTAACTAACTATAGCCAAGGTTTGAGGGTAATATGCATTATCAACCTATCGGAAAAGAACGACGACTTCTATGAAAAATGAGCAAAGCCCTCGGTGTCGTTCTGACATTTTCAACGCTGTACGGAGACGGAAATCCCAATCACAGGGCTTCATTAGCATGGCGGGAGAGATTGGGCGCTTCATCCATCTGAACAGCTTCAGCAGATACACACTAGCCTACATTCACAATGCATAATTTGAACGAAAGAAACGAGACCTAAGAAAACAGAGGTGTTACATACTGTGGCGTGGTCAAAGAATGCTGCAATATAACCAACCTCTTGGGATATCATAAAAAGTTCATGTTCACGGCAGGCTGTCCACATGACCCGCCTCAGCCAATCCAAGAGCGGATCCACTCATAAAGTTCTATCACAAAGTTGTAAATTTTCATAAACAACCAAGAATTTATAGCATTTCTTCATGAGTGCATTAGCAGCAATTCTGTCGACGCCATCTTTACTTGCGTAAAACAAGTAGGAAATGTTGAATTATAAGCTGTTAAAACATTTACCAGGGAATAGGTACCAGATGAAAACCCAAAGAAAGGGAACCTTTGTTTAGATATTTTTATTCTATGGCATAAGACTATAAAATGATGTTGATTAAATGTAAAGATCCGAATTCAATTTAATTATTTATTTTGTAGGGACAAGCCCTTTGGATTATGTTTGGGAATACCGCATTATGCTGTAGGCTAGCTATCCTTAGGCGCTGGATAGGCCTTGGTTTCATTTGAAATATAAGTTGGTATCCGAAATTAGCCTCCATCGTAGCCTACTTGCCCTGATACAAATACGAATAGGATCCCAAATACCGAAAATGGAAATATAGATTAGATGAAGATAAAACAGCCTATCGAAATGTAAGCCTATATTGTATGTTTGTTGAATCCTTTCGAGATTTTCTTAAGATATACGAAAAGGCCTTCAGAACTCTATACTGCATTAGCACAAAAGATCCCGTTTCCTTTTCTTGTTGTTTTTAACAGCTATATCCGACTTTTATTGATGCTGTAAAACCATAAAACAACTACACCAATACAACCTATTTCCGACAGAGCGTCTGGTGAGACGTTGGCTATTGTAATAAGATCTGACAACTTTTTCTGTCCATGTTTTTTCTCACAGATGCTGTCGTGCACCGTATACCGTGATAGTAATGTTATAGCGTAAAGGTAATGTACAATGTTAACTGTTTAAGGAAATTACCACATCTAAAATCCAGTGGGTTCCATGATTGCATTATAGACAGAAACTCAAAAGTGAAAAACTGAAATGGCGGGTGTGGTGTTACAGGCTATACACTAATGTAATTAACGGAATAGTGTAATGTTGTTTTATATCTGATGAAAATTCAGCATTGGTGCGCATTGTCAGACAACTGCATTTATATTTTTCATGAAAAATATGCAAAATATTCCGAGAGTTCTGGGTTTAGAATGCTGCCACATATCCAATAGGCTATTCTTTTACCAGCAATTTTGTTTTAAAATGTGAAACTCCCGAATTCCCCTCTTGACAGCAGGCCTACAGGCGAACCTCAACATGATATTTGGAAATCCGCAACGAAAACCTGTCTTCATACCCGTATTCATTTCGAAATGTTGACTAATACAAGTCTGGCGAAATATGTTCCTTTCTTCATATCACGAACAAATACTTATTCATGTAAATACCCTCCAAAGCCTATGTGATACACTTGAACAAACGTGTCTAGCCATTATGACACAATTTTATGCCTGGATATATGTAATAGCATAATAATATTAATATCATAATCCCTTGGAATATTTGGACAATATCTGATATATAACCACAGACGTGCAGGACGTGCTAGGTAGGCCTAGCATCTTCCCTTATGACCGTTGTGTCGATCTAGTGGAAATATTTCTAGCATCCTGAATTATTTTTATTTGGTTATCTCAGGTCACATGAGTCATACCTGATTATAGTAATTTGTATACCCGTTTGCTTCTGTTTCATTCTATTCTGTAGTTTATTTATTCTGATGATATCTGGAATACCGCCCAATTTTGTTCAATTTATGTATGCCAGTGCCAGTCCTGTACACAAAGTATTTTGGTCAGTTTTTGTCAATGTGTTCTCATATTTGTATGGTCTCGGCCTATACGCATGAGAAAACATGCGGCCCAAGAAGCAGCTACGAGATCAGACTTCGAGACCAGACATAACATCGTAGCGACCATCATTGATGCTTTTGCCCTAACTCTATTTCTGCTGCATTCAGAAGAAATCACTTCGGTTAGCCTGCCTATAATCCGAAAGGTAAATCCTGTATGCATCAGGTCTAGCAGGGTTTTCTGATGCTCGTAAGGTAAGCCAATACTGTATGGTACATTTATTTATTTATTGTTTTGGCATTCAAATAAAAAAAATTCCAAGTATGGATTCTATTTTGCATTTTAACCTATACATACTCATTATTTTTTTGTGTTATCCCCTGAAGCCAAGCCAAGACTATGTATCCCAACTCTAATATCCGGCTCTACTAAACCTTTCACGACAGCTATTGGCACTAGGCCTACTCTGGTTAACAGAGCTTTGAACAGTTTCAGCATTCCATATAATTCAGAAAAATGCATAGCCTATAAGACAATAATGTGGTCTAATATTATGTGAAAAATACAGTTAGACCACATGTCTTTTCAGTGCCGTGTGGTCAGGAATTGGTCCAAGAGTGGTAATGAATACTCAATGGTCTCTCCATGTGTAACACAAGATGACTCCTGGACCCGTTTAACACAAAACAACTATTTTACTTAGCTCTATCTGAAGGACTAAGTGTTTTACAGAGCCAAAATGCCTATCAAAAACTTACCATGTGTTCAGGAACTGTTGTGCGTAATCCTGCTTTTCTTGAAAGATTTTGATATCACAGAGATGGACTCGTATAATGTACTGTAACGTATAATCTAGCTGCACATGCATGTCAGTCAGTCAGAGTGCTGCCGTGTAAATTGAGACAAAATGACACTTGGATTTGTCTTTTTACGAAAAAAACTTTATTGAGCCCCATCACCCATCCTCTGTCACCTCAAGTTACAGACACTTCCAGTTCAGGACAATAAAAACAGCAGTTGAGAAACAGTGCACGTCATAAATTGCCCCTTATAAATTCAGCAGTGCGGTTATAAATACGTTTGTATTCGTTTCACAGTATGTACCCTCTACTTTTGCGCTTTAGCATGCTTTCCAGCGGAAAACACAACACTAACAGACAAAAATACCAGCAAGTAGACAGTAATGAATATAGGTAGTTTGTACACATCTAAAGTTGTTTATTTTCTCCATTATAAAAAGGTAAACGTAAAAAGTGCATCACCTGACTTACAGAAGGAAACACATCTACTGAAGCCATTTTACAGATGATTTTAGTAAATGTCACAGGTCTGTTCAATTTCCAATAACAACTTTGTCGTTATTTGAGCTCACAGTATACGAAATCCTCGTTTTACAACTAATTATATCAACACTACAGAATAGTATAAAGCATTTGATGAAATGTAGATAAACTAATTTCTGCTTGGCTGTTGATTTCAGAGATGCACCTGCCAAGGCCAAAGTTGAAACGCTTCCTCTGTCCCACACTTCAATGATGATCCGTCATGTAGATTAAGGTTTCTTGAAGTCCTCATCCTCTGATGGTTTTTCCTCTGCCTCCTGAGCGCATTCTCTCTTCTGTCTCTCGACCTCCTCCTGTTCAGCTTTGCAGCTGGGGAACTTGTCTTTATTGTTCTCCTTCTTCCACTTCATGCGTCTGTTCTGAAACCAGATTTTCACCTGCCGTTCGGTGAGGGCCAGCGCGTGCGACACCTCGATGCGTCGTTTGCGGGTCAGATAGGGGTTAAACAGGAACTCCTTCTCCAACTCCAGCGTCTGGTAACGACTGTACGTCTGTCTGCCCCTCCTGCGGCCAGCGGCTGAAAAACAAGGAATACAAATTGTAAAAATAAATAAATAAAATAGAATTAGGAATTCCTTGTCACTGGTGTCTTCTTAACTAATTTTCACGGACAGAATGCAACGGCCCATTAGGACAAAAAACGGCCAGTGGCCTGTCAGGAAGCCCATGATCAGAAGCATGGTATTTTGTGCAGGCAATACATTTCACAAAAGCGCATTTTTAAAGTTGTGGGCTCATACGACACACACACACACAATCTGACACTAAACAGGAAGACACAGACACCTTGTGCAGGCGCACAAATGTAATATCAGCCATAGACCCAGTTGACCCACTGAAGTGGACAAAATTGAACACTGAAAACCCAAGATGAAGAACCTGTTCTATATTAGGCCTACATACAGACGAACAGCTAGCCACATACTGACAGAACAACGTACCGAGAAATATACAGTAGCATAAAATCAAGGCAACAGTCACGCTTAAGAGCATCTAGGTATATGAGATTTTCTAAAAAGAAGATAATGTTTCCAAAGACAGTATTTCAATTTGTGTTCTCAACGATAAAAACTGGTTGTTAAATGGCAATGCACATTAACGCATGAAGCCAGTCGCTTCATTTTAATCATCAAAGTTGCATGGGGCCAGCACAAATCTTTCCATTGGATATTTGACAGGACAAATGACAGCACACTAGAAATTCCATTAAATGTATCTCTTCCGTCACAACCAGAGCAAAAAATCAATAAATAAGGGGAACGTTTGGAGTCACATCAAGAGTGTTGTTAAGTTGGCTGCAATTCACATTTGGTTGCCATAAAATGCGCCATTGTCCTCCACATTGTAGACTACTAAGGAAATGATTATACTGCTTAATTGCGGGTAATTAGTCCGGTTTTATACCCCTAGTGATGTTTTACACTGCTTGTTAGATCTTGCACAAACTCACATTGTGGTCGCATCCACGGGAAGAGTTGCGATGAACCCTGGTCCGTGCTGTCAGAATCTTCCCCGACCCCGCTGGCTTTCAAATTGCTGTCACCGAATGGGTTCAGGTCCTGGTTTGGGTTTCCGAAAAAACTCTGTAGCGCATCCTGTCCATAAAGGTTTCCCGTGGGATCCGCGTGAAATGGCACGGTGCACGGGTTTTGCTGGTAAGGCGCGTGGGATAGCGATGATGTTCCGTGATGGTAGAACTCCGGTAACTGACCTGGATGCTGAAAAGTGGCTCCTGCTCCGGCTCCATAAACTACAGTGGGTCTGCTTCCGATGTCCTGAGTAAATCCAGCACACTCGTAATAGTTCGGCCGCAAAGAATCAGCGCTTTTGTATTTAGAAAAAAGAGGATTTACAAAATAAGAACTCATGGTTTCCTTTTGAGTGTGTAGTTGGTTTTAGATCGTAAATTCAGAAGTTTCTTTCGTGTGACAGGGACTCAACCGTAAGTCATGAAACAATCCCAGTATGTAAATGAGAGAACTCCCTCAATCTGAGATAATTCTTGAAACGTCGTAAATATTCATGCCAGTCAAGACGGTATTACCATGTCTTTTTCCATGGGTTATCCCGCATGGCTGGAGCCTATGGGTCCAACAGACTACAATAACCAATTGTAACCTGCAGCTCACTCCATTCGCGTGAAGTAGACTAATACATTCATATTTAGATATTCTGTGTCTCTCAATACTGAGTGTCCAATCTGAATCTCCTAGACAAGCTTCTGCATCTCCACCTAGACAAAGCGCGTGCTTGTGATGGGAAAAGGACGAGAGAATGGAAATGGAGAAATGAAAAGACGGAGAAGGAGAGTGAGAATGAGAGAAAGGAGGGGTGAAAGGAGAGAGGTGGAGTGAGAGTCTACGCACTGGTGAAGGCAAGTGTATTGTGACTCCAGAAGGCAGACTTGGAGAATATGGGTTGTTAAACGGTTTAAAGGTGTTAGGAAGCGGCGTGTTTTTCTTGTTTTTAAAGAAAGTCTGACATTATTTGCTCAAATACTGTTTTTCTCAATTTGTCTGTATTTTCTTTGAATAAGGTCGACCCAGCCTACTACACTTCAAACTGTTTGTTATGTAAGATCATATAAACAAATACTAATCAAAATGATTTTGATACAACCATACTGTTGGCTTGATCACTGAAAGCCAACATCTCCAGGCAATTGGCTTGACCACCATTCGTTTTATTGTTATTTCAGGATGTTGAATCAATCAATAAGCGATAAGTCCACATACGAATTTGAGAAATCGTGAATTAGGCCGGTCCCCGTTTTCGCACTATGGTTAATGTGGAAGTTACATACCGCGGTCCAGGCAGCCCACTGTGTAGCCATAACTTACATGGGCCTACAATGGCACCGTGTGGCGAGCTTCTGAAATAGCAGCCAGGAGAGAATGCAAAGGATGTTGTCAACGTCAGACTTTCTTCTGTGTAGCCTACATCCATAAAGAGTGTAGAATTATGTTATTTGTGCGAATGATAGAATCATGATTTGCTCAAACTGAATAAATAATATTATATATAATATATAATATATATAATCCTAGCATCAAAATATAACATATCGTAGGGGTGGACATTTTTTCATATTTAGTCAAGATTTGACTTCATGTGGAAGGCGACTAACCCGTCTCTGGCAACAGCATCCCCAGTGTGTTTCCATTTCATTACATTTACCCATGAATGACAACCCTTCGACATTTTCACAAAACACAAACGTTTTTTTTTATATTTTCCAGTGCCACTGCAGTTTTTGACGCAGCCCACAGCCGAGCTATTCTGTTCCCCTAGCCCAAATCTTGGATTTGATTATAGCATGTTATTTATGTGAATTACTAATGTGATTAGCTTGCAAAACAAAACATTTAAATTAAATTATAAGACAGGACCAGCAGGGAGTATTGCACATAGCACATAGGCCTAAACTTACATACAGAGATGTCCTCAAGAAAAAAAAGGCAGCTTTGTTCTCGACAACAGGACTTCTCTGCAAATCTTTTGCGGGTGTTTTTGTGAAATAAAAATTCGTAAGAAAACGTAAGTACGTTGGCCTAAGTCTAATATGCTCACACATATGCACACATAAAATGTGTTGCTTTGTAAAATCGTATATTATTATTATTATTGACAAGAAACTCCTGAATTCTGTTTTATAATCCATTAAAACAGGATAATACATTTGAAACTCGCCTGAAAGTGAGATTTTCTTGGCAGCTGTGAGGTCTTTTTGTTAACAATCACCCAATAAAGTTTTACTTGGCAAACATTAAGAACGACATCACCGCACGTTTTCATTCCTCTCAAATAGCCTAATATAAAACACCTGGTCGACCCCCTCCTTGCTTTTACACAATATCTTCGAAACATAAGCCCTACTCTATAACCTATATTTCTTCATGGAAATACATTAAACATTAGAACAGTCTCTGCCACGGCTGTTGCCTCTGTTTTGAAATGATTTGCAGCAACAGCTCAAAACCCTCTTGCGTCCAAGATAAAATCGTAATAAAAAATAAATCGAAATATTTGATCAGCAATTATAATGTGAAAAACATCAGTATGCACTTTGACGAGACGGCTTGATAGACTGAAGCCGCGCTGTTTTTAAGTAGCCTCTTCAGGTGTAATAGAGAACAATGAGACCAGACGTTAACGAAATTAATACCTACAATTTGAGAAAATATTTTAAGATTTAGTGACATCGTGAAGTATTTTCTCGAGTATAAATGCATATCATTATGAATTTGAACGAAACGAATGCTAAACATGCAGCTTGTTTAAATTAAAAGAAGAAACATGAATCTGTCTTTACCTTATAATTAATGTGTGATATTTTCGTGAACTAGATGACCAGGCCTTTTTGGAGAGACTACATTAAAGTGGAAGACTAAATTAAAATGAACAAGCTAAACTGTGCATGTTATTCAATTTAGTATATAATTTAGTACATTTAGTAATTAGAACGGCTACTGTAACATCATCAATCTCCTTCCTTAAATGAAGAATTGGAAGTGACTTGTTTTAATTTAGCCAAACATAGCTCAGCAGTTCTGGATGAGCATTAAGACAATTAGACATTAGACGCCATATGAAACTCCTTTAACAGGATACTTCTAGGCTACTCATTGACCTGATGTCCACCCCCCTCTTCCACCCCCCAAATGCAGAAACAGTGTAATAAAAAGGAATACGACGTTGTTGTGTCTAGTTCCCACCACCTCTTGAAGCCCTTCTCCATGAACAACCTGGTGAAGCAAAAGCGAAGCAACAAAACAGCAATGCCTACATTCATGAGATTTATTTGAGTGTTTTATTGCCAGTGGCTCCAAGTGAGGTAATATGCTTTGAAGGATGTTTGTGCAGTGAGTAAGAGAAGAAGCACACACAAAAGGCTGGTCTGAAAAGTAATTCACATTCACTCTGCCCTCTTCACAGACCCAAGTGAAATTCACATAAAAAAAACTCTTCAGTGAACTGGAAAAGTTGATAAGGCCCACATTCCCACATGTGCAATGAAGTTTTGTGCATTAGTTCATTTTTAGTAAAAAAAAAAAAAAGAATCTCACTACAGCTTATTTTAAGGGTAAAAATGATGTTATATTCTGCTCAAAAAGAACAATATCTGCTAAATCTGAGTATTAACATACCATGACGAGAGAGCAGAAGCTCTTTCTTCAGGGGGATTTTCATCTCTCCCTTGGCAGAATGTGTCCATTCGCTCCGTACCCAGCCTGGTGTATTGTGTGTGTGTGTGTGTGTGTGTGTGTGTGGTGCGTGGTGTTAGCGTTCCTGCTCACGCTGTGGGACTTTGCGGGAGCCCCGGCGGAGGCTGTGTGAGAGGTCGGGGCGCGGGACCAGAGGGGCGGCCGTGGAGATGATGAAGAGGTTCTGCAGGTGTTTGGCGTCGCAGGGCAAGGGGGCGCAGTGCAGGCGACCCGTGGCGAGCTGGGAGGTGGCCATTCGGGCACGGACCTCGGCGAACGACGAGCTCATGCTGCCCTGGCGGCCTGCCACTGAGAGAGAGAATCAGAGACAGACTTACATTTTTTTTTCATTAATAATACATCTTATTTAGTAATTCTTTTAAATCAATAATATGTACACGCTAGATAGTTTTAGACTTGTAGCTTAGGCAGCAATGAGAGAGAGAGAGAGAGTCGTGGAATAGATGTGGAATAGAGTCGAGTATGAGAAGACTAAAAGAGAAAAGGAGGATGTAGTGATATTGGAGGTAGAATGAAAGTGAAGATGGCAAACGAGGGAGGAGGACAGAACATACAGATAAAGAGGATGAAAATGAAGGTGAAGAGGATGAAAATGCTAGCGAAGAAGAAATAAAGAAACAGAACGGAAGATATAGTGAAGTGAACAGGAGATTAAAACCCCAAAAAGATGTATAATTCTGAATCTATTACCATATATATATCGCATATACAAAATAAATGTGCCTTGAGTTATATTGCCTTGTTATTACTGCTTTTGGATATTTTCTCCTCCTTATGTCAGTGTGCCCTGTCTTTTCTTTAAAGATATCCTTCTTCCTAGTTAGATGTTTCTAAATGACTTCACTGGCAGTCAAACTACCGTAATCAAAGCCATTAAAAAGACTTCCCAGTCAAGCCAACCCATATAAAATTAGAAGAGTGCTCACAAGGCATTCTAAATCTGAGTCAATGCCTGTTCATTCGAAATACTGCTCTCATACACAAACTGTAGTCACATTACAACAATTTTTGTTTCAATGTTATACCTAGGAAACTGATATTAAGTCCCTTAAGCACTCACTTGTCCAAGGCATGCGCTGAACGCTGTTGGTCTTCCTCAGGTCCCCTGCGAAGCGGCGGTCCCCCGGCATGGTGTCCTCCTCCTGGCTGTAGTGCTGCAGGAAAGGGGGGTCACTGTGCAGGAGGCCCACGTGGCCCCCCCTCTCCACTGGGTACCAGGGCCAGTGCGGCGGCTGCTGGATGACCTGGGACTGGACGTACTGCAGGCAGGGCTTGGCCCCCGGCGCCACAGGCGGCTGGATGATCGTACAGTGATGCTTTTGCCGCCGCGAGAACTCAGCCAGGAGGTCGTGCTGAGGGGAGATGAGAAGATCCAGAATTTCTCAAAATAGTGTCCACTGCGTACTACAGCTAGTCTACATTTACATCATTATTTAAATGATTTATTATGAAAAATATTCAATATAATCACTGTATATTTTAATATCTATTTCTTGAAATAGTACACATTTTAAGAACATAAAAATACAGACTATATCAATAGCTATTTTTCATGGACACAAGACTACAAACCTATTCTCACAGTATGCCAATTATCCACTACAAAATGCCAGTTTCCATCTTGTATTATTGCTAAACTCTCCTTTATATCTTCATCAAATGTAAAAGCATGTGGTCGATGGATCAAAAGGACTAATCATTTTATAATCATCAAATATTTATATTTAGTCAACTAAATAATTTGAGAGTTTTAGCAAATTAATAAAATTAAGTATATTTCTGTGGTGTGAGGGTGCGTGGGTGATTCACTGAGTATCCCCATTTTAAGGGAAGATATTAAAGGGGGAGAGATATCACAGACACAGTTTGAGGCTCCGGACTTTTGTAAAAACCTTAAAAAGAAACGGAGGGAAAACAAGGAAATCCATCCCTTATCAATTCTAACGAAAACGGATCCCGGACCATCTTTTCTGGATGGGTTTCTGGGAAGTTGACCCAGCCTCCTCACCTTGCTGGACTTGTACTGGGGTTCATGGTGGTGCTCGTGGGGATGCTCCACCGGACACGGTGGGGGACGGGAGCCCTGGAGGAGCCGGTACACTTGATCGACCACGCCCAGATCCCTGAGCAGGCTCTCCCTTTGGCGGAGCCCGCTGAATCGCTCCACCTCCTCGTCCTCTGATAGGTCCAGCACAGACGATGACCTGCCCCCGCGGGGAGGGAGAGGGGGGACCGTCATCAGCTGAGGAGGAAAGATGAGCACTTTAGGACCGCCACAGATCTGCTGCCATCTGGTGGACACTAGCGTTACTGCAGACATGCGATAAAAACGTAAAACACACACACACAGAGAAAGCCACACAGACACAATCATACACAGACTCACACACACACACATACACAGACTCAGACTCTCACACCCACACACACGCACGCACGCACACAGACAACTCACAGTGAGGTGCTGTGGGTTGTGACTAGAGTGGGAGAGGCGAGCACGTAGTATGCGGGGCTTAGCTTTCTCTCCGGCTGACTCTCCCTGCAGCTCTTTCCTGCGACCACCTTTCTGATCTCGCTCCTTCTGCTCATGCTTCAGACGCAGCTCCTGCAGCTGCTGCCTGCAAACACACACAGACACACATACAATGCAATGATACAACACACAGAAACACTTGCACAGTGAATCAACACTCAAGTATGCAGTGATAACAAACTCACTCTGTATTTAAAACTAAATAAATCAGCATGCTTTTATAATGTGTGGCGAGTGGCTTCCTCCTTGACACCTACTAGTGTAAATATGTTTTTGTGTGTGTGTGTGTGGGTGGGTGGGTGTGTGTGTGTGTGTGTGTGGGTGGGTGTGTGTGTGTGTGTGTGTGTGTGCTGCCGTACCTGGCACACTCCTCCCTGGCCTTGGAGGCTGCTGTCTCCTGGAAGAGCGAGCTACTGTGCTTGAAGTATTTGTCGTACTTCTCTCCACCCTCGCGGGGGAAGATGCGCTGGAAGCCCCCCATGTGTTTGGCCTCGTACCTCTCCATCTGCTCCACACTGGCAGCATGGGACTGACGCAGCTCCTCACTCCTGACCCACACACACACACACACACACACACACACACACACACACACACACACACACAGGGCAAGGTAAGATCAGGTCAAGTGCATTTACATTTGATTACGTTTTTTGGTTACATTTGGTTTGATTATAGGTGGTGTTCAACACATTATTCAAATAACAAAATTAATATTGGCTTAAGTAGTGAGAAAAAAATCAATTATGTATTGTGTGATCTGGTTTTATCATACATATTGACAGAAGCCAATGTGGAGTTGAGTGTGCTTTCCTAATCAAGGGAGTGGATTGTGTACTTAAATGTGCTTGTACTCATTCTGGGGTGAGTGTGTATGTGCTGTGTGAATACATGTGTATGTTCCTCTGCTAGCGCGTGTACGTGTGTGTTTGGACGCTGAGCATCACCTGGCCTCTCTGGAGCGGTTCTGCTGCAGTCTCTCCTTGACACGGCGTTTCTCCTCTTCGGTGATCTTGCGGCGGTCACAGGCGCCCAGGTTGATGAGCACCAGCGTGTCGTACAGGAGCCCGTCCTTCACCTCCCGGTCAAGCCGAGAGTCCGTGGTGAAGCTGGGGGAGTGGTTTACCTGTGTGGACGGACATACACAACACATTCAAACACACACACACACACACACACACACACACACACACACGAACACACACATCCATGCATACACAAACATGCATACACACAAACACACACAAAGAACGAATTAATATCCACAGACAAACATGAAAGCATGTAAGACATAAAAACAATTCAAGATGCGAATTATCATATACATACTTGTACATGTGCACACACACACACACACACATACACACACACACAGACACACATACACACACACACACACGTAAACACATACATGCCAAAAAAAGTAAAGAACCAGCTTTACCTCCAGAAGCCATGGCTTAAGCCTGTGATCCAGCAGCACGTCAAAGCCCAGGATCTCAAAGCAGGCGCTGCCAGCGGCGTGGTTGGGGAAGCAGGTGTGGTAGTTGTGCTTGAGGATGGGGTGAGCTGAGATCAGAGTCTTTATGATCACGTCCTCAATGTCCACCCACATCTTCTCCGTGTTGTAGCACATGGACTCCAGGTGCTTGCTGAAGGTGGACAGTTTCCTATAGGAAGGAATAAAATGCGTCAGAGACGATAATGTATCATTACTTTATTGGATTGCTAAAAAAACAGCTTTAGTGACTCAGGTGGAGAGATACTGGTGCATATATTACCTTTTGCTACCTGTGTCATCATCACGTACAAAGTTTTCACTGTGTTTGTTGATGGCGTAGTTGGTCAAATGCATGCAAACATCTTCCTGTCAACGAAACAAAAAAGTCTTAAACCAACAATAACATGCCTATGGAGATAAACAGCACTACATCAGTTTCTCTGTGATTTAGAAATGAGCTAACACGTAATGACTTCATTAATGCTGTGCAATACATTTCAAACGTCTCCAAGTGGAGATCAATGTGATATTAAGTTCCTTTGTTGATGTGTGAAAATATCTGTGCTCTTACCAAGTTGCTGCTAGTGGGCTCGTTGTACTGGGTGGTGCAGAAGCGAGCCAGGCCCTCTTTGTACATGAAGATGCGGAAGGGGTCACAAGAGGTCACCAGGACGTAAATCCGCAGGTCAAACTTGTAACCGTCGAGTATGAAAGGCTGTGTGTTTACAATTGGTCTCATCAGCAACAACATATTTGAGAATTTCTTTCCACCCATCCCTTTGTCACTTTGAGTGATTATTATTAGAGGTGGAATACAGAAAAGACAAAACATTAAGGTGGAACATTTTATGTATAACTTTGAAAAACGTCAGCAATTGTTTAAAGCCTGAAAACAATTATCCACATCATTATTACTGAAAATTGATTAACATTCTCATGCAGATGTATTGCTACTTCGTAAATACAAGAAGTCAAGGTCAAATGTGCTTGTGCATGCATAGGTCAATAAAACAGCAGCATCAAAGTGTCTGCAGGAAAAGTGTCGTCTCACCCGGGAGATGTACACCTGGCAGATCATGTGCTCCCCTGGCTTGATGTCCTTGCTGGACTTGGTGAGGAAGATGCCTCGGCCCTGGCAGCCAGAGTCCGGCTTGCAGATGTAGGTCTTGTACTTTTTGGCTCGGGTGTAGGCTTGAAAGTCACTGTAACTGCAGAGGGTGTGTGTGCATGTTTGCGAGAGTGTGTGTTTGCGTGTGTGTGTGTGTTTGCGTGTGTGTTTGTGTGTGTGTGTGTGTTTGCGTGTGTGTGTTTGCGTGTGTGTGTGTGTGTTTGCATGTGAAGGTGTGTGAAAATGAGAGTGCGGGGGTTAGATTTCACCGATTTAGATAACCAAACCACAACCCAGCGGTGTCCTTGAGCTTGCCTCTTTCTTTATTTCTTCTGTCCATTCAATGTTTAATGTCTTTGTATCACATAGCCTGCTCAAATTTAAATGTCTCCCTGTCTTGTTAAGTACCTACAAAGTGACAAGACTTTCTCAAGATTCTAGTGAGAAAGTAAACTACACTGTAAAAAAAAGTACTTGAAGCACACATTTTTTTTTAACAATTACTTTCAATAGGAGTTAAGAAAAAGTTAATGTCAGTGGAGTTAGTACCCCTTTCGATCATGTTAGTTATTATTTAAGCCATATCAATAGTTTATATTGTCTATGAGGAGCTGCTTACTCACTCAGCTGGGAGGCACCAGGTGCGGGGGAAGATGTTGTAGTCTTTAGGGAAAAGCTTCAGCATGCGGTTCATGTTCCGGGCCAGCAAGTCCTTCCTGCAGATCTCACTCATGCCTGGGAAATGGTTGATCTTCTGCAAGGGGTGAGACAAGGCTTCAGCTCGGATGGAAACAACGACAGCTGGAGGAAGACTACATCTCCGGAAGGCAGATCAAGCTTATCAAACAAGGCCAAGCTGGCTAAGACATTTGTACATAAACTTGTGAGTACGAGTGACACCAGACCAGTACACCAGGGAAGTGATGGTACCTGGTATCGTTTCATTTCCATAACCCGATCTAGAGAGACAGAGCAGTCTGTCCAGAACAAGGTCCAGTCCTCCCCTTCCACAGCCTCCCTCAGTCTGTACTTGTGGGCAGCCCGACGCACTGATCAACAAAGAGGGAGGGAAACCACATATGTTTGTATTTGACACGAGAGCATTCCATTTAAAACAGCCTCATTTGAGAAAACACATGTGTACTGTCTGACCAAACACTCGGACATGGACAACAATATTTTTTATACCGATTAATTAAGTCATTACTGTTTTTGCTCCATCCCCCACAGCAAAGCTGATGGAAAATACAGAGCAGTATGTGCACTGTTCAAGGTACGACTGATACAACTACAGGGCTATGGTCAGTTTACTCCATCCCTGTTTAGCCAACATGAACGCTGTTTTTACAATTGCATAACACTTGTACAAAGCTCAGCTTGTTCGGTTCCTGATCATTATAATTGTGATCATATGTACCGTATACCTGTACAAAAATCTAAATTACTCTTCTACTCTGAGTGGAACTCTTGATGGTGATTACTTAATGCACTGTACAACATGGAAATTGACAAACAACCACATCTGACAAAACATTTTTAAAAAGACTTCTGAGTACAAATTGATTTATGTAGTATACGAATCTATAACTGTCGATCTACTCACCACTCTCATACTTGCAGTTGATGAGATTTATCCACAGTCATCTGGAAGAGAAGATGCAGACAGTGGGACAGACATGTGCCTTGCTGGGAGGCCCCACTGCCTCCTCCTCTCCCTGCCTATCCTCACACAGTGTGAGGCCATCCAACAATCATCATTCTCACTGCCCGCAATAGCTGTCAGGACCTCAGTGTCGCTGGTAGTCTGGTGACTGTTATGCTACTTCAATAGTGATGCTAGTGCTAGTGTATAAAGGTTCTGAATGGTTATTGTGTCAAACATATTGCACATTATTGTTGGATGAAATAAAGACAAATAAAAAAAAAATGCAAACACAGAATATTGAGTACCTGGGAGGATGATCCAGATGTTTAAAGTAGAGTAACCTACCTTTTTTTCCTTTTCTTTTTCCTCTTGCCATCTGTGGATGGAGGTGTGAGGGCCTCCGGCTGGCTGTCACTGCCCCAGCCCTCGCCTTCCTCTCCAGCCTCAACCACACCCCTGAAGGGCTCTACTGGGGTGTCTTTCTCTGAATCGTCTGGTACAGGCAAGCCCATTCTAAGAATCAACCAGGAAGGTATATGGTGATTAACTCTCCATACAGACAAAAACAATCACATTGGTAACTTTAAATGGTACACATGTATACAATCGTACAAACTATAAAAGCTGAAAAACCATACCAAGTATATATATTACGTGAGTGCTTTGAAGCAGGGCACCTCATTCTAAGAACTGCCTGATCTCAATAGCACAGTAATTAGTCCATCCCCTATTCAAGGAGATGGAATAGGTTGCTGTTACGTAGATTAGATACGGTTTAAGTTGTTATCTAATGAACTGTGTGCTTGAAACAAACAAACAGATTTAGTGGCTCTTGGTTACCTGGCCGAAGCTCATATCTGACACTAATTAATAAAAAACAAATAGTAAACAAAGATAAGAGTCTGGCTGCACACATACTCCTTGTAGTTAAACACCGTTTAACTAATGATTAATAGGCAAATCCATTTTCAACAGTCTTCCCCTCTATTGTATTCCCTGAGCATCCATCCTGAAGAATGTTTACTAAAAACTATTTCAGCAGACTCACGGAAACATGCAAACAAGCCCACCAGGCTCAGGTGTCAGCAAAGTAAAAAATATTAAATAAAATATGTGGAAAGTGAGGCTGTGGGGGGTGCAGAGAGAGAGAGCACAGTGCACACACCACATTCGTCACGGTAACTACTCACGAGACTTGTGAAAATGAGATTTTGATATGACAGGCGAACAACCCGTCGCTTTCGGCTTTCATGTGAAGTCACGGTCACACAATGAAACTCTATCAACCCTATCAGAGTAGGCCTTGTAGTGTGCAGAGAGGGGGCTGTGGCATCATGTTTCTATTTCCATTTCTCTCCTCAGGTGAGTAAGCTACTTGTCACCAACCCATTACACACAGTCATACAAGAGTAAGCATGCACACAGGGATATACAGACGACAGGCTTAGCCTACATCTATGCTTCATCTGCAGTGAGTAAACAAAAAAAACTAAACAAAATCTTGCAGACCTGCATATTTACTTGAACAGATTCTAAGTAATTAGAGAAGTCCATTTTGTCCTCAAACAATGCTCCAAGACTGACACTATCTTAGACAGAAGGAAACTTCAGACAGTGAACCTTATACCCTTGAAGGATCAAGCTGTCATTCTGGACACTGCCTGTCCTGTCTGACCACTGTCAAAGCCGAGATCAACCAGGAGCAGCTTAGGTCAATGCCAAGGCAGGTAATTTTCAATGCGAGAGAGGGAGGCACAGGTAGGGGAGGGCACGGAGGGAACATCCCTGATGTCTGCAGGAGGCCAGGGTGCTGGGTAACGGTATTCTGAGCCAGCGAGCTGGATAATCCTGGCCCTGAACTCTTGGCAGGGAACTGGGTTGAAACGGCCCACTGACCTCACAAGGGGGTGGCTAGTGTTACAGCAAAGCACTCATTGGATTTCTTTAAGGATCTATACGTTCAAATTACCAGCCTTATACAAATGGTGCTTATTGTTTTACAGGCTCAGGGTACAGTAGTATGCGACCAGCTGACACACATGCACGTGAACACATGAAGAATGCATGATGTCTGTCAAGAGGATAATTATCCAAAGAGATGTTAGGATGGTAGCTGACAGATAATTGAGATTTATTACACATTATGCACCATCCCAGAAGGTCCCACGTGCCAACACACTAGGAACTAGCGTGACGAATGTCTGTATACATATGGTTTGTCAACACAAGTACAAACTACTACTGACATTAGCACCACCATACCACCCTTGCAAATTTCTCAAACAACATGCATCAGAACAAACATTAAAGGGCAAACTTATCCATATATAATTAATAATATACATATATATATATATATATATATATATATATATATAAAAATAATAACTTGAAACAACGCTTACCTTTATGATGGATCACAGGAAGAGGATGATGCAGATGGACTCCCCACTCTTCTGAGCTTAGGTGGGTGGGCTTCACCTGGTCCCCTAATTTCAGCTGGATGTTCGGAGCTGGTCCTCCCCGACTGTGGCAAGCATGCGTGCCCACATGCCCCCCCCCCTGGCAGGAATGTAATCCCTAACAAAATGGAGCAAATTTGTCCCCTCAGCACAGGAGTGGCCCTGACTTGTATACACTTACACTCCAACACACTGAGCCCCTGTGTGGATCGTGTGACCAATTAGACACACTGAAGACAAACACCTGATACCTGCCAACACAGGGCGAAAATGATTATCAGAAGAAGTGTAGAGGAGCACTTGAGAGGGATAATCCCTGATATTTGTCGGAGGTAATTAGAGAAGTGCTTTAGCTTGGCACCACGCGCTGGCCAAATCTCTGCAAAAAGTATGATGGACCACATCTAAATGGTGGCTTTCACAGTATCCGAGAGGAAGCATTCTTTACCCATAACGCTTGGTACACAACATGTCAACGAAACGAAAAGTGACATTAATGATAAGAGGTTTAATTAAGACAGACATTATCCGTTGGCCACAGAAGCAACTCGTGACAGCTGTGACCAGATTCTACGTTACTACTAACAAATAGAGCTCCATAATCTTGGAATGAGGCAAGTCATTGTAGGCAGTGTAATTTCCCAATAGCTTTGTAGTTACGCGTTCTGTAACTGTCAAATGTGGAAAGTGTCAAAGTGTGGAATCATTTAGTCATAGAAAAGTTTAAGGTAGCTAACTTGTTACTATCCATTCTCCAAGAAATGTTACGTTTCCTTGTCGCAATGGCAGGTGATTTATTACCGATAACTATCTTAAAATGAGCGACCTGAAGTCATTCAGCGTTACCCTCGTTTAACAGCGATTCCACTGACTACTTGTCACTACAATCATGAACAAAAAAAAAAAACCTCAATCGCATGTAACGTTATGAAAATTAACTAAGGACAACAGCTGTGTGTGACTCACTTTCAGGTTATTCTCAATATTTTCATGCGATCAAATAAATTAGCTAGGATATCTATAGCTTTAACATTCAGTTGCGTGTGGAAAGTTAACGTAAGCTGGCTTGTTACTTCTGTCTAGCGTCACAACATAACGAAACAAATCGTTACAAAGTAACAAGTTACCTATAACTTGACAACCATCGGCTAACATTAACGTAGATATGCTATGCTAGCTAACGTTAGCCATCTTAAAATGTTATTTCCCTCACCCACGTTATCCTTGGTGTTGTAGATAGGATCTTCACAATTAACTGGGAAACCTGTCCGGATAGATAAACACCTTTTAGCCAAGACAATGAAGGAAGTCAACCACTGAATTGTAGGTAAGTGTCCAAGGCTACATGTTCAGATGATTCCTTTGGTGATCAATTTTCCTGCCGCTAATCTGCTACAGTAGGACGGTTCTTGACCGTTGCTATAGCAACACAACGCTTGGACTACAGAAACACACGTGTTAGCTATGTAAGTGGCCAGAGTTAAGTAAACACGTTCATCCATGCGAAAAGATCGTCTGTTAGGTTAGTTTGGTCTGTCCGGTTGACCAAGTTTGCCCATAATAATCTTCATGAAGCAAAGTTTTATTGCAGGATTGGTGTATTGGACTGCATTAGTTGTAGCTCACTGTCCCTACAGCCCGGCAACTAAGTATGTCAAATCCAGCTTTGCCAAGTAGCCCAGGTCATAGGCAGCTTATTTAACGACACCCGATTCATGAATCATACACTCTGAATGAATGATACAATGCAACATTTGAAGTACAAATAGAGAAATCTGAAAACGTGGTAAGCAGCCCCAAATTGTTTGTGTGACCATCACCACTCAACAGTTTGATTAACTTGCGGTCCCTCTTGAATTCCCTAAAATCGTGAACTACAGACGCATTCGGTCGGTAAATCCCAAAACGCCTACATGCATTGCAAACTTCGAAACACACGAGGACTTAGAGTAAATTACTTTTGGTCTTTTTATTCAATGTATTTTCTTTTATCTTTCAAGTAAAACAATGTGGAATTACAAGGGAACAAAAGGAATGTAACAAATGAAAGCAGACAAATAAAAATAAGACCAACACCATATTCAACCCATTTCCCAAAATACAAACATTTTGAGCCTTATATTGAACTTCTGTGATTTAAAAAGCCTTTTATATCCTTTCAGAGGTTCAACATGTCCTGAAACATGTCATTCCAAAGTATATTTTAAAGAAAGGAAAAGCAAAAACAGAGGAACAATGAAGGTGACTGCAGCAGCTGTGCATCAAATTGGTTTGTTTCAATTTGGCAGCAGGGGTTCGTCTCTGGTAACTTAACTTACTGTTTTTGCAGAACACAGTAGCCTATATTCACAACCCTAATTGTAATTTCTTTTACAAGGCAATCAAGGATCCCCACCCACCCTCAAAAACAGGCACTCTCTTTTTTTTTATCACACTGATTCAAGATTAATTGAGAATAAAATTTAATAACAATGACCATTATGACTGTTACTTTGGATAATAGGTGAAGAGAAAAAAATATTGAGGTTTGTCTCCCATTTTCTGCATTACCA
>NW_024880318.1:0-25000 GCF_900700415.2 Clupea harengus
AGAAGGTTCAGTACGCCTCGTGGGACGACGTGAACGTGCTGGCTCATGGGCTGCTCCAGCTGGGCCACGGTCTCAAGGACCATGTGGACAAGACCAAGGGACAGATGAGGGACATCACGGCCAAGCTCAAGTCCTTCGATGGCACCGTGGCCGAGCTGAGCAAACTGACCCGCCATCTGCAGGAGGAAGGGGACGCGCTGAGAGAGAAAGCCAAGCAGCTGGGCCACAGGGAGAAACAAGTGCTCAACACCTCGGCAGAGCCGCAGGCCCTGGCTGAGGATATGAGGACGGAGAGGGAGAGCACCCAGGACAGGGTAGGGAGACTGGAGAGGAAGGTGGACATCCTTCTCAGGGACGCAGGTTCCAATGAAGACAGAAACCGCAGCACCACTGATGCACACACACTGCAGGTACTTAATATTTTGTTATTAGATGAAGACTGAATTCAAAGGGAATATAACATGTATGATGGATTCATATACTATGCATAAACCTTTTTTCTATCTGATCTGTACTGATTTTACCCAGTGGTGTGGCCGTTAGTAAATAATCTGTTAAAATTATTATGTTTGGGTTAGTAGAGAGAGCAGATGGTCAAAGGCTTAATTAAGGATACTACGACAAAACAAGCAAGGATAGACAAGATTATATGTATTATCGAACGAAGGGGCTTATGAGAGGAGCACCCCTAATTAGCCACCGTTTAAAAACTGTAAGGACACGTTTAAATTAGCGTCGTGTTGTACATTTTAAAGTTCGACAAATTATCTTTTCCCTGAAAAATCTGAGTTATCATGTGGCCTAGTTAATGTTAACATTAAATGTGTTTGTACAGTGGATGATGGAGACTCAGAGTAGACGCATTGACGACCTCGTGGAGAGAGTTCGTCAACAGCAGGATAAACTGGACAAACAGAATGTGCGCCTACAAGCTCTCCAGGCAGAGGTAAAAAAAAAAACCGCCTACTGTTACATTTATTCAAGACAATTAGCCGTTTTAACATTTTCTGTATTTTGTACCACATTAAATCAATATTTACCATTTATTTTGAATGTCCCATTGATACAGGTGAAGCAGAGGAGGCTGAAGTCTGTGGTCACGCGAAAAGTTGAAGACTTCTCAGTGGATGGAATGTTGGAACGTGCTAGTCCCTCAAATGGTAATTAAAAAAAACATAGCTTGTTTAAAAAACAATCATCACTGAAACGAAATTATCCAGTCCCCATGTACCTAAAGTCGATCAGATCTACCCATCCTCTTGATGATAAATTCTGTGCGGATTAAATATAATCCCTAAAAGGGGCCTCTTGCTACAATGCGAGGTACAGTAATTACAGTAGGCCTAATTACCCTAGTGTGCTACAGTTTGTACAAAATATCCCTGATGGTAAACAGCGCCCCAGCAAACTATCCATAAGAAACAATGACCTAATTCCCCATAATGTAGGTCACACCACAGATGTCACATAGCCTAATTGAGTCTCCCCCAAAATGGAATCCATTAACCCCTTGGAAGGTACAAGGTGCATCAGAATGACCATTTCTTAAATACATGCCGTAGGGACAGCGATTTTTACCATTTTTACCAAAGTTTTACCATTTGTGGCATGACTTGACATTTGTGTCGTGGGTATGCATTTTGGCATCAGTTTTAAATCAGATGGAGCTTCAAGATCATTTAAGAGTTCTACTCACACTGTAGGACATTAAAATAACAACAGTCCAAGGAGTGTTCACAGAATGCTTGGATGACAATGGAAGGTACAATGTGATGAGGAGGGGAAATTGTACATAGCAGTCCACAGGTGCCAGATAGCAGGTGGACACATGCTATAACTCTCCTACGTCATGTACTTAGACATGAGGTGTAAAAACATCAGTCCAAGGAGTTGTAAAAAAGGACCTTTGTCCAGGAGGTTGCAAACACCTTATGTTGGCAGGTTCTTTCATCCACAGAGCAAAGTGCAAAGCAAACAAGCCAATCAGCTGTCTCAGGCAACCAGGACACATTTTTGTAATCTTACTCAGGGCCAACTACATTCCTTTGACAGCTCTGTCAGCTGTGGCCGAATATTGATTCGCCTGGAACAGGGAGACTCGTCTTAAAATGACAACTTTTCACTTTTCACAAAATGTCAGCCATGCTAGGTCGAACTAGCATTGTTAGAGTGTCAGGTTGGCCTCTTTGCAACAAATGAACTGTACCTAATGTGTAACTCATCTTTTTCAGAGCTTCCTTCAGACTGCCATGAGCTGTTCCTCAGAGGGGAAAAACAGAGTGGTGTATACACCATCAAGCCTCACGATGCCAAGCCATTTAATGTCTTCTGTGAAATGACCTCAGGTAAGCAACACCAGTCACCATATTCTCCAGTAGACTGAATACAGCTCCATACAGGAAACTAAAATCTTGGAATCTGGGATTTAAAAATCTTTGAAGATCCCAACATGAGTTTTAACATTTATCCACTATCATTAACACATTTTTACTTTCTGTTTTTTTTTTTTTTTAACAAATAGAACATGGGTGGACAGTTATCCAGAAACGTGAGGATGGTTCCCTGGACTTTAACAGGTTATGGAGTGACTACCAAAATGGCTTTGGCAGTCTCAGAGGTAAGCATGGACAAAAACAAATATCTTAATCTTAGACACAGATGCACAGAATCTTTGTTACTGTCAACACATTCAAATACAGAGCAGGAATTCCAAGTGACGCTAATAGTAACGCAGCTGTTTGGATTCTGCTTTCAGGTGAATTTTGGCTGGGTTTGGAGAAGATGCTCTCTATCTCAAAACAGAGACCACATGTCTTGCAGATTGAATTATCTGACTGGAGGGGCGAGACCCAGTCAGTGAGCTACTCCTTTCAACTGGATGGAGAAGAGAGCAACTATGCCCTGCATGTGCAGCCGACCACACCCAGCAACCTGGAGAGTGCCTTGACGACAGGCCCCGACGGCCTCCCATTTTCTACAGCAGACAGGGACCAGGACCTTAAGGAGGACGCCAACTGTGCTCTCCAGCTATCAGGTAGCTTGGCTCTCCAATGTTCAAGTTTCAACACTGGACCGTGGCAACTATTACAGCAATGTCCTTAATTAGGCGAATCTCACTCAGTCGAATGTTGGTTTTCTTTTCATTGCAGGTGGCTGGTGGTTCAGCAACTGTGGTCACTCAAACCTGAATGGTCGCTATCAGAGTGGTCCCACTCTAGCCCAGAGACATCACCGGAAGCAGGTGGTCTTCTGGAAGACTTGGCATGGTCGCTACTACCCTTTGAAGACAACTGCAATGAAGATTACTCCAGCCATCAAGTCCTAAGCTGTTTAAGAGAAACAGACTTAAACGGAAGCTAGTAACTAAGTCAAAATCGAAGTATAGTTCATGCACCTAAATATGCTTTAATGAGGATGAGGTGTGATGTAAATGGTCCAATATGCAAATACATAGAGGATGATGTGTAGATTGTTTTGAAGGACTGCAACTGCAACTCTACAAATTGGAAACCCTGCTCTGCATTTCTCAAACATTTCAAACGAGAGATTTTGAGGATAGGAGTAGCTTTTTGATTTTATTCCCTCCGATGTCGTATTTTCCCACCCTGCTTCACACTGACAGTTTATGACAATGTTCTTTTGTATTATTACAACACGGATGCTGATACTGTAAAAATGTAGCCTAGCACCAAGCCAGTTATCTTGCCAACATGTTTGCTTATTTGAATGAGGGACGTTAAGCTGTCACACTCCACAGTTAAGTGGAGATTTATTATTTTGGTCACATTGACTACACTATGGGACTCCTGTATATATATCTAAGGTACTGTATATAATAATACTGTGTGATGATTTTTCTAACTGTTATGACATCTCTTAATTTAAAGCACTTACATTTTTTATACTTGTAATTTATTGAATCTTATGTGGTTTAAGCTATGTGAAACAGGAAATAAGAAATATTAAAAAATGTCAATCCTGTAAAATAAACCAGTCTCAAAAACAATCAGTCTGTATCTCATCATTCACATTTTGCCCATTGATCTGGATAAAGAATCTTGTTTGTGAGCTGATTGCGCAACCACAAAAGCAGGTATTTTTTAAAAGTGTACTATGCCCTCTTCTTAACATAACTACTAGTGTCCTTATTCATTCGCTGACCCAGTGTTCATGAGATCATGGATAACAGCTATGGGTGCTTTTCAGGACATACAAAAATGACAGCACGTCAACTCACAGTATACCATCTGGCACACAGCCCCACCTACTGACAGCCACAAGAACACCCAAATTCAAAAAACGCTGTGAAATTAGATCAACATTCATCAGGAAAACAATAGATTTGAGTTCATATCATCTTCATGCTGAAAGCATGATTTTAATAGGCTGATGTGACTGTACTAAACTTAGAATGAAATCCTCCTCCATGTTTTGTTCTAGCCATCTGCTTGTGTATTTGGCCAGGAAGCAGGCTAGAACAGATACATGAACTAAGCTGGGCCTGTGTGAGTGGTACAGCTATGCCTTCCCTCCTCTCTGGACAAGGAAATGGACTAGGAGTTAAAAACCTGTAAACTCTCACACTTAAGCCTGCAATAATCAACATTGTGGACATGGACAGCTTCTTAGGGACTGATTTCCTGTGTTTGTACATGTTTCTTTTGACATGTTCATGACATTTTTAAATTGTTTTAAACACAACACTGCCCTTTGCCAGGTAAAGTAACCTTAAGATGGGGAAGAAGCCGC
The DNA here is from genome assembly GCF_900700415.2 of Clupea harengus. Taxonomy (NCBI): domain Eukaryota; kingdom Metazoa; phylum Chordata; class Actinopteri; order Clupeiformes; family Clupeidae; genus Clupea; species Clupea harengus. The sequence continues at coordinate 4,750 of NW_024880318.1, forward strand.
ACTCAGCAATACAGAAGTGGACTGCATCACATAAATTGACTGATGAGACATGTCCAAGTGAGGGTTACCATTAACATTATGTGTCAAGATTAGGTCATTAACTGTTCAACGGTTCACTCACACTCGTGGTCAATCAGTTGACTAATGGCCAGCTCATGTTGTGATGGCCATGGCTTTTATTGTATTCTCAACAGCCTAAGAGTGATTCTTGGATCCATTCCATGACCATACTTAACATTACAGCACCATTTAATGAGATTAAGCATAAATATAAAATGCAAAATGCGACTTGTTTAGCCCTCGATCTGAGTTATATGTATATGAATACACACAAGGCCACATGCAAGCACAAAAACATCAACCTGCATGATCTTTCACGCTCCAGAATAGCAAATGTTCCTCAGCACTTAGTTCAGACAGCAAGAGTTTGCAGTCCTTTAATGAGTTGCTACATTTTACACTCATTATAAAAGAATAAGAATTCATAAAAATATTTTCTTTTTAATAATACACACTTAAAATACGGATTGCAGGTAGTAGTGGAAGGAAGGGGGTGTCTTCAAGCAAGAGCCGAGATTGGCTGAGAGAGAGACAGAGACAGACAGAGATAAAAAGGACACCATGTGAATCCATGTTGCACGAAAGCATAGCTCCAGTTGAGGGGCACGAAAAACCAATGGTGTAAGTATGACTTAACAACCAATCTCAGAGAGATAAGTGCAACTGTGTTTGTTTGTGTACGTAAGTGGGAGTGGGTGAGAGTGCATGGATATGGGTGTGTGTGTGTGTGTGTGTGTGTGAGTGTGTGTGTGTGTGTGTGAGTGTGTGTGTGTGTGAGAGTGTGTGTGTGTGGGGGGGCATCTTGTGTTCGATTGTGTGCTGTTGTAAGCCACTGACGGAAAACATGAACAGACAAAAATAAAATCACGTTTGGCAAATCAATCTGGATCCCCACAGAGGAGAAAAAAAGAGAGACAACAAAGAGAAAAAAATAGATGTGGCACAAAAAAAACAAACAAAATCCAAAAATCAAATGCAATATGTCAAGAGGCTAGCAAGCTAAACAGGTTCCATTTCCACTTGTGCGTGTCCTTTTTTTTTTTTCTAAACTTGTACGTTTTCTCTTTTTTCATCTTCCTTCCGACCCTGGCATCTTCACACTGTCCTCGCGTGTGATGGTGCAGCGGCACTCTGGCTGGGTGTGGGTGCAGGCATTCTGAGATGCTGGTTTCACGCCATGGAGGGGGGGCACAAAGCAGTATGCTGTTCCAGACAGGAATTAAGACTCCCTCTGTAGTCTGAAGGAGGGGTAAGCGAGCAGAGTGGGGAGTGGGTGCTGAAACTCAAAGCGGGGTTTTGGTTTTCCACCTGGGGCTGGGCTGGGCTGGGGGTGTTTTAAACTAGGAGGGAGATTAGGGATGATCCAGAGCGTCGGTGGGGGGGGTTCTCGTTAAGGGTGTGTGGGGGTCAAGTGGGATGAGGGGAAAGGAAGGAGCAGAACAGAACAGAGCAGAGCCCGGTAGCGTCAGCGCCATCACAGGTGCTGCTGCAGGAAGTGCAGCAGCATTATCTCGTAGTGCTCTCCTGACTCTGGGCAGCGGATGCTGTGCCTCTCGTTAGGATAGATCTGCAAGCACACATCAAAGCCTGGTCAGAGGGTTGGACATGATAGGGGGGTCTACATGATTACATTGTTTCTACAAGGGGAGTATAAGTCACTAGGTCAGTTTGTTTTGTTTTGTGGGGGGGGGGGGGGGGGGGGTCTAATTTTCAGTACAACAGATACAGTATGTCCACAATATTGGTGTTAGTACCATCCCTTCCCTGAAAAGTCAAAAATTACATTAAAAAAAAAATGTGGGGGGGGAGGGAGAAAATGATTGAGCATGCCCTAAGTATTAACAGAAATATGCTTCATTGAGGTCTGTGATCATATAGACCTGTTGAAGGAGTCTCACCTGCAGCTGATATGGCTTTCCAGCACGGATTAGCTGAGACACCAGGAAGTTGGTGTGGAAAAAGTGCACATTCTCATCGAGGAATCCATGTAAAATGAGCAACCGGTTTGGTCTAGAGGGAAAGGAGAGTAGACAAAGGAAGACCATTTTATTTTATGTTGACAAGGTCATACAACTGAATGAGCCTCATTTAATGCAGAATGGGTTGTCAGTGAAGGCATTAAGTGGACTGAAGGAGTTCTGTTCAGTATGCTAAAACAATGGGATTCACAGGTGTAGGTCACTGCAGACAGGGTAAGAGTGAGTGACCTGTGAAAGACTGTCTAAGCATGAACTACATCAGGTATAGAGCACAAAATGGATGAGGTGAATCACGTGTGAAGCAAAGCAGCTGGCCTTCCAACATTCTGGAGCACTGCATCCGAGGCGCAACCTTGGCACGCAAAATAGGCATTTCCTTGTGCCGAGGGTTTGTGAGCACAGGTGTGCCATACTTCAGATGTAAAACAATAGAATAGAATAGGGTGTCGCTCAGTGCAAGAGTGGGTGTGGTGCCCCAGTTGGCGCGACTCACTCGTTGGGCAGCTTGTCCACGTGCAGGGCCACAGATCCGGCCTCATAGCCCTGCTGGTTGTTCTCAGGCACGTCCATGTAGCGCTCGGTGTAGCCGGTGTCATACGCCATCCAAACAGTCACAGGCGCACCCGCTATTGCCACCTGTAGAGAGCAGTGAGAAAGGTACACCTCGTTCAGCTCTAGATGGGCTAAAACTGTTGGAAAAAGCAGTCGGATGGTCTTAGGAAGGTTCCTAATGGAGTGAAATGACCTGGAAGTATCTAAATGGCAGCCATGATAAAGAGCTGGTCGAATTCTCTAAATGCTTAGGTAAGGTGTCTCAAAGCTTCCTTTATCTCCTTTAGTCTAAGGTACACTGGACCATCCGTTAAGAACGGAGATAATGCCGTCCCACAATTCATTGCGACAACAACATTTAAAAGACCCATATCAATAACATCCGCCATTGCATAATTCCATAGGCTAAAGTGTAAGTGTTGTCAGATTATCTTAGCACCAACGTTATCTTTTCCTTAGTCCTTATGACAATCTTTCCTTGACCTCATGATGTTTTCCATTGAGGGCAAGAAAACGTGGTTAGGAAAGGACATAATTGTTTTGACTATCCAACCGCAGCTTTGTTTTTTTAAGACTTCCTGATTGTGCTGTATCCCACTGAAATGCAGAAGTACAAAACACAAAATCTACCAACGAGGCTGTATGAGGGGAAAACTTATAGCTGGGACTCGATGGGACCATTTCAGCAGGCTATGGGCAGAAACACACGGAGACAGAGCATGAGTGCACAGGCTCAACTGACCTTGAAGACGCTGGGCCGGTGGATGAGTCCCATGAGGGACAGGAAGCCCCCATAAGACCAGCCGTGGATAGCCACACGACTCATGTCCACAAACTTATACTTCTCAGCCACGTACTCCAGGCCCTCCACCTGGTCCTCAATCTCCACTTGGCCCTAAGGAGACAGAAAAACACACACAAAAACAAAACACAGTTAGTCCTTCAAGTAAACTACAATAAATCTTTAGGTCCATATTTCTTTAAAATCTTGTTGTCTGGGCATTTAACATCATCTATCTGTCCTTATCTTCTGATCAAGGGTCATGTTTCCAGGCCCCATTCCTGACCCGAGCCATTACAGCCGGCGGCGAAACCTGACCTCAGACAAGTACTTCAGGCCAAGAGACATTCCATTCCATAGGGTTCTGGAGGGCCGCTTTTCTGCCCTCTGCTCCAACCACTCAAACATGGGGAAATTATTTTAGCCCAGTTAGAGAGGACCTAACGCCTCCAGTAATGAGGAACTTTTATCTATTTTGCCACACACCCTTGGTGAGTGTGTGTAGCGTTCATGTTCCTTTGGAACCCAGAAAGTTGAACTTGAAAGTAGTACTGAAAGTAGGCCGCTATGTAAAATCCATGGGTGCAACCTCAGCACTATTTGAGTATATCCAAAATAGGCCTAAGCAGACACTTCCCCGGCATCTAACAATCTTGTCAACTGAAATTAATCTAAATATCTACTGATCTAATGATGAGGTAAATCTTGTAATTTTTTTTGCAGATCTTGACGTCATATTCCTGTTAAGGCTGGAAATGTTCCCAAAAGGAGAAACTGAAAGTCTGTCCAAAACCAAATCCCTTCACACGTTTTCCCTTCCCAAAGAATTTTGCCCTGCCAAGCGTTTTGGCTATAGTCCGCTCACTAGTGGGGAGAAGAGTGTCTTACGAGTAATACATTCATCTGAACCTCAGTCACCAGGGAGACCATATCCAACAAGTAAGGCAAAGGCCACTTACCATCTTGTTCTTCAGTGCTCCTTCAAACTTGAGGCCCCGTTGACATGACCCCCGGCCGTCGATGACCACCACTGCATAGCCTAGAGATGCCAGGGTGTTGAGACGCAGGTACTTCACACCCTTGTATGAGTTATTTACTAACTGCACCTGTGAGGAGAAAGTACTGTTTCAGTGTGCATAGCCATTCATTGGAAAGTACTTTGATGGATCTACTATGCATCTTAACCAGTCCATCTACTTGGTGCACAAACTAAACCAAATACGAACAGCACTAACATGGATATAGTAGCAGGGTTAGGTTTAACTATAGCCAGCAGGTCGTATCGGAGCACCACCTTCATTATATGCAACACTGTACATTCTGATTTACAGATGAGCCACATCAAAGAAAATAAAGGAAAAAAACCCAATTCAGGAGTTACACAAGAACACAAACCTGAGGTCCTCCATAGACAAACAAAATTGTGGGATGTTTCCGCCCAGGAATCAGATTGTGTGGCTTGTACAACATTCCATAGAGGTCAAACCCTGACTTTGCTGGGAAGTTAAAAATCTCTGGTGCAACGTAATCTGCCGGGCAACCTGTTGGGGTGCAGAAAGGCTTTGTGATTTATGGGGAGAAGACGCTTATCTTCTATCCTCATAAGTATCTAAACAAGGGGTTGTTTTGTCTACAAAGGCAGACTTTCTTTCAAATTCATGAGAGAAAAACAAACGGAGGTAGAGGTCCATATACTGTAAGGCTTGTAAGTGCTCTGTTGACTCACTGGAGGCCTCCATCATGCTGGCCCAAAACTCAGGCTCCTTGTGCAAGGGGTCACTCTCGGAGCCAGTCAGCCTGTAGACGTGCACGCAGGGAGGGGTGCTGACGTTACTGTAATGGCTGACGAACATGTCAAAACTCTGCGGAGAAACAAATACAGAGAAAGGGGAGAAGGAAAGACAGAGAAAGAAAGAACACCCCAGTGATTCATCTTAATTAGGAGCATTACAGTTAGAATGGTTTGAATGTTCCATGAATGACTAAAGGATGACTGTAAAAGGTCTCCCAATAACATGGGTGTGTGTGTGTGTTTGTGTGTGTGTGTGTGTGTATGGGTAAGGCATGTGTTTGTGGTTAAAGGAAGGATTATTTGTGTGTGTGTGTGTGTGTGTGTGTGTGTGTGTGTGTTTGTTTGTAACATGAGTGTGTTGTGTCTGTGTGTCTGTCTTCCTTGGAAGCACGCTATGTGTGCATGTGCAGCACCGACCTGACTGACGGAACAGCTGTGGGAGAAGCCTGGCTTGGTGAGCCTGACGATCTCCCCCGGTGAGTCATAGCTCACCACATACAAATGGTGCTCCAGTGGCGTGTCCATGGTGCCCTGGAAGAACACCACCTTAGCCACCTCATTCACCCAGATCTAGAGGGAGGGAGGGAGGGAGGGAGGGAGAAAGAAAGAAAGAAAGAAAGAAAGAAAGAAAGAAAGAAAGAAGAGGAAGCGAGGAGAGGGGGAAAGATGTAAGATGCGAAACAACCATTTTTACCATTCTAACCACAGTTATTTCATTAAAATGATACGTATTATAACCCCTCCATTCATTCAGCTGTTGGATTACCTTGGAGCCGTGCCTAGCTAAAACCTCCCACTCTCCACTGGTCAGTGTCACTTCTTCCTTGACGGAGCACTTGAAGTCATCTACAAAAACACAAGGGCAAGAGAGAAGCCTTATAGCAACTCTATGAGCAACATCATAAACTCACATTTCTTTTTCTTCAAGTTCAATTCATCTGAATGCCGACGCACGTTTAACATTCCATTACTGCCATCACTGTATAACAGAAAATGCGAAGGGCCAAACACAAATGCTGTCCAAAGAATTTTCACTTGGACAGAAGACAATCTGAGGACACACAGAAAGGCTTTGCACATGTCTAGGCACACTTGTCTGTCTCACCATCGGAGTGGGCATAGTCCTTGGCCCACTGGTAGCTGCCATGTTGCAGCTGGGTGGTGTTCTTGTACAGGTGGCAGAAGCCTGTCTTGGACTCGTTGACCCACAGGAAAGTGAACTCATCATCACTCGTTTGGATGAAAGGGTAAAAGATATCATGAACCTGTCAGGAGAGGGGGGAGTGAAGGGAAAGGAGGGGGTGTTAACAAGGGTTGCGTCCTTGAGGTCATACAGAGAGAAGCTTTCAGTAGCCTAGGCAGCGGAGTACCCATCACTGACATGAGAAGACATGCCATAACTAGTAGTAAATCAAAGAATTTGTAGGGCAATTTATACCAAGCAGTCAAGAGCTGAGAAGTCATACGTTTTACTACATGTTCCTGTGATTTGAAGATACTGAGCTGTAAGGTTTTGACCCCCAACACTATTCAATATCCACAGCCTATTTCATAATTTTTCATACATGTCAAATATAGTTCACATGTGGTTTACAACTTCATAGACTCAGGTGATATAAGCAGCATTTATAGCATCAATACACTTTCATAATTCATAAAGTGGTGCAGGTACTGAATTTTGCCGTCCTTTAATGACCTTGTCAAGGAGTCAGCAGGAGAAAACAGCAGCCAACAGCATGCAAAGTCCCCCTCTTCCATAACTAGTGTTTTCTCTCTCTCTGTCCACGATTACAGCTTTGAAGTCTACTGTGGTTGGTTTGCTTTAGATCTCAAGCAAAATTACATTAAAGCCCCTCCAATACCACTGTGACTTTCATCTTCTGCAGTCTTTACCACCCTACCTCCTGTTGTTAAGACCTCTCTGACAGCACACCGCGGTTTCTCAGTCCTGCTCCAGCAGACTCAAAGCCCTGCATACCAGAGGTGATCTACCACACTTCTTTGAATTGGCGGGCTTCTACACCTACTCAACCGGACATGGCAACATAGAGAGAAACCTGAAACCTTGCCATTCATATTCCCCCATAGGAGGTTCAGAGGGAACAGTAGGGGTGAGAAGAGGAGGCATCGCTCACATTGATCCAGATGTCAGTGAACTCCTCGTAGACGATGTAGGGGTGGACGCCCTCAGGCACAGCCTCTGCGCGCTCCTGCCACTGGGAGTGCTCCTCGCTGACGGGGATGAAGAGGGCTGGTGGTATCAGCATCACTTGCAGGTGCTGCTGACTGCGGTCCAGGAACACGGCCCACGCGCTGGGGGGGGGGGGGGGGGGATAGATATTAGAGGCACAACGGAGAACAGCTTTTTGGCTTAACTATCTAATTGGTACTAACTATCTAATTAAAGATACATGAGTTCTAAACACAGCGTTTCAAATAGAGGGTGAATAAAGAATAAGAAAAAAACAGTAACAGAAAAATTATGTGTTTTGGTGTAAATCTATTCTAGTAGACCCCAAACACGCTGATGCTGTAAGATCTTACTATTTGCCGTCTTTGGTCCAGCCGGCTCGAGCGATGTACTCTACTCCGGGGAAGAGAGTCGTGAAGGGAAGGACTAGCTCTTTGTCCTGGGTGCTAATGATCTGTTGGAAACAAAAAAAAATAACTCAGAAAGGTAGGGTTCTGTGAGGCTGCGTTCACAGCACCACGACTCAGAATAAGAATCACAAACAGACAATCAGGCATGCCACACTGGCCTATGATAGGCTAAACCCTTGAATTTGGGAGAGAACAGGAAGAGCCACTCACTCGGCCCAGGTGGTCAGTCCTGATCTCGGCCAGCTTGAGCGTGATCTGGGGGTTTTTACTACCTGAGTAGGGGGGCAGAGAACAAACAAAGGTCCTGATTTGAGCACAACATTTGGCCAAACAGGCTGAGGCAGTGCAGTAAATGTTGATTCTGAGTCAGGTTGGATGGGCTGGAGGCTCACCTGTGCGTGGATATCTGTAGACGTCAGCCTTGCGCTCCTCCAGAGCGGGGGAAGGGACGTGGATGATCTCCACCTCGGACTCGTCCACCTCCTCATACAGCAGCTGCAGGATCTTTCCTCCATCAGCATCTGGGGGACGGGAGAGAGGGAGAGAGGTAGTATACCTTCATCTTCTACTTGACCATTTGAGCAACACTGAGCTCCACCTACTGGTGGAGAATCAAACTACACTATTTGCTGTGTTGTGCAGTCACAATTTCTTACACTCTCCAAACCTTACAAAACAAAAGCTTACAATAATATAAAATACACCCCGCATCTAAATAATGGGTTAAATTTCCCTCCAAAAGAGTTATGTTCAATACTTTAAAAAATATGAAATGGATATCATGAAAGCACAGTTCCCATTTACACATTTAGAGATGGATTTTAACCCAGCAAAAAGAGAGAGGGGTGTGATATTCAAATACACTGGATAACAAATACATTGATGTAAAGAAAGCTAATGGTAATCAATTTAAGTGTAGAAAGAGATTACACCTTCAGAATTACACTCTAGTCTGCTTTTAGCTTTGCCCTCAAGCCCAACTGTTAATGGTACAATGCACAATTTACATACATACTTGCCAGGCAGAATTAACAGATCAACTGATCAAATGTCAGAGGTGAGGTTTAACAGAACTGAAAAGTGTTTCCCCCTTACATCAGCTTTGAGTGGTATGCGTGTTGACTGTATAGCAGTTTAATTATAAATCGTCCCGAAGGGTGGGGGTAGAGCAGAGTATAGCGGACCATCACGCGCACACCCTTCCACACATACCTTCTGTGGCAACTGGAGACCACCAGTATCCCGTGAAGCGGTCAAACTCCTCCTGGATCACAAACGTTGCTACGCCGGCAGACTTTGGATCCTCCTTGACATTATTCAGCCCTGTGATCAACAAATGACATCTCTTTATCACAGTCAAAACAAATGTACTGCCAGATGGATTTGTGTTTGTGCCAACGCACAAGCAGTCTGGCAAAAGATCAAAGGAGTGGCCTGACTGACTGGAGGGCATCACTGAAGTTTAATCCAGAATCTGAGCTCTCAATTCCCTACAAACTAGATGCTGGTGACTAATTGTGACTAATGTTTGCCATTTGTGGGTCTCACCATGTCCCAGTTGGTCTTTCATATCTAACAAGCAATTATGGCTATTCACCCTCATGCAAATGCCTTCCTACATGCTGCCCCTAACCCCTGTACTTTTCCATCGGGCATCAGTGCATTGAGACCAACCCATCTCTACTCTCTGGGCAATCACTGACCTTTATGGCAAAAGGTAAGACGGCGCTCCTCGCTCGTCTCAATGCTGGCCACCCACAGGTCACTGTTGTTGATGAAGGCCATGAAGGTGGGTTCTCCAGGGCAGATTTTGGGGTCCATGCGGGTCCCTGAGCACTGGGTTTTGATTTCCACTGGCTTCATGGGGGAACCCTGTCAGAACATCATAAGTGCTTTATGCAAAAACTGACAACCAAATCATCTCCTAGAGAGGGACCTGGTACTGATGTTGTCTGAAGACTGACACGGTATGGTAATACAAGTATAATACAGCATGATAGAAGTAGAATGATATCCACAGTTGCCCTGCAAATACCTTCTCTGAATGACCTGACTTGTACCTAGGGATCTGCTTAAGCAGGGAACCACTCCACAATAAACATCATTGCAACATAAAGACCTTAAAAGGTCAGGGGTGGATCCATGATTTCATTAATGTTGTTATGAGTGAACGTGTGTGCACATAGAACAAATACACTAGTTAGACAAACATCACACAAAACTGTCTGAACACAATGAACAAAACATACTCTCAAAATAGAATTCAAAGTGTTTGTGTGGAGAAGGTCCCCGAGGGACGTCTGCCTGTTAGTGCGCATATTTGTAAACACGGCCCAGACAAGAACTCCAGACAAAACACTGCCCATCCTTGAAAGACGGTAGTGTGTGTGGGTCTATGTTTTTGCAGGTCCACGCCTGCTGTGCACTCACAATGAAGCCGTTGTGTCCCCCATCGCGACAGTAGAAAAGGCTGTTGTTGGCCTGGAACAGAAAGAGGCCGCTCTGAGCGTGATAGTCGTATGAGGTGATGCCGAAGACCCCCAGCCTCTTCCTCTCCCTCAGCAGCTCCTCCTCCCGTGAGTAGACACCCTGGTGCGGAGTGGCCTGCGGGGGCAGCACAGACATACAGGAGCATGTTTACAAACAGCAGCCCAGGGCCAATGGCAGAGCATTAACCAGGGCTCCAGACTGTAATGCAACAGGCTATTACTAGCGAGTGTGAACAGGTGAGTAAATGTGTTTTTTAAGCAGTGTGCCAAGTAAAAATGTAACCACTTCAGTTGTCTGTGGTGAGTTGTTCCAGTAATTACTGCATAACATATAGGAAATAAGAGCAGTTTAAAAGCAACACTTTGTAACAATTCATCATTTTTGTAATGTATGTTCTTATAGGTAACCACTGTTGGAATTTCCTTCAAGTTCATGTTGATGGTATAAAGTCATGTAAAGGACAGATAAATACACCGGTCATTCACACTAGCCATCCAGGCTATACTCTGTATAGTTCCGTGGTGCAGGTCGAAAGCCCCGCAAAAACACACAGCATGACATAGAAAACAATGGCACTCAAGCCACTATAAACAAAAGTGTGCAAACGGCTCTGCTGCGGGTTTACTCCCATTTCAGCCGTTTGGTTGCTATGGGAACACCTATCCAGCAGCAATGAAGGGCACATACCTGAAAGTGATCTAACATCTGCTTCCAGGACAACACCAAGAGGGCTTCTTTTCTAATCTTCTTTGGAATTTCTGAGTATAGTAACGAGTTTTCCCTGCTTCCATAGGGCATTCCTAATGGGGAAAAAAAATTGTCGTCATTCAGAGATAAACAAATCACAATATTGAAATGCAAAGATCATTATTTGGGAGATAATCTTTATATCTTTGTCTGCAACTTTTAAGATCAATCCCTACACTAAGTATTACTTCTTTCCCATGGACAGGCTGAGTGCACTTCATGCTGTGTTTCTGCTGGAGTCACTGACCTCTTTTAAACCCATCTAGTGGTGGCGTGGTGAGAATTTGTATCTGGTTTGGCCACAGCTAAGGTCAGGGGTGTATATCGGGGTGGATGAGTACACTGCAGAACGTGTTGCCTGTTTACTGGGAACTCATCTCATCAGACATGTCTAGATCAGAACGTATTGTTTTCAGCTGCAATAGAGATACATTTAATCTCATGATGTGCGTGGGGACTTGTGGTCAAATCAAAATTGAGGAACAAAGACTGGATTCTGTGTGAGTATGTGTTAATAAAACCCACTAAAACAATGGTGCTCACAGCCATATCGGTGGAAAAAGCTATGCACAGTTCCGGATGGAGAGAGTGGGTGTAGGATTAAAATAAAGCAGTTCCCCACAAAGAACGAGTGTCATCTGTTAAATGTAATATAAATGTGATGAAGCAGCCTTAAACTCCGACTGAAACTCAGTGATTCAATGGTACAAACTGTTCCAGGATCAGAACTGAGGGTATGACCGGAATCACTGGAAACAGTGAATCTCTCAAAAACAATATCCACCTTGTGGAAGCATGTGCAGGACTATGTAGGACGTGTTGAGGTTTGCACAATACTATGGCAGGACACTTTCAAAGGAGCAAGAACAACACCATTCCAAAGCCCATACATTTCTAGTGACAATTTTGTCACAGTGGTAATGGCAGTTAGCAGCACTACAGGAAAACCACAGCAGTTCTGAGACAGACAAATAGGAGAATAACAGGTCACACAGTGCTGGTGGAGAAGAGTTGTTTTTTCTCCTCTTCCCCTTTTGCCTGCGGAGGGGACTCACCGAGGTAGTAGAGGCGGTGCGAGTGGGGGCCTGACTCATCGTGTTTCTGCACGAACTGGAAGTCATGAGGCGCCTTGTTGATAATCACCCCGGAGTACTTGCGGCTGTTGTGGATGATTTCGCGCAGGCCTTCCCACGTGTGCTTCTCCACAAGGAACTGGGAGGGCACGTCCTCCATCTCGACCACCTCCGTGCTATCTGAGAGCTCGTCAGCCCCGCTCATCCTGACCGCTGCAAAGCTGAGATCCAGGGGAACACTGTCCGTTACATGCAGACTAGGGTCAAAATCACAGGAGGCATTGGCAACAATCACTATTTTGACACTAAATATTGTTAATACTTTGTTAATACTTCACATGCATATGTTTGCGGTGTGATCACTTCTCAAGAGTGAGCATGTATACATAAGAAAAGTAAGTCTTGCTGACAATTCCTCCTCTTAACACTTGTTTGCTTTGTTTCATTTTATTGCTTCCACCTGGGCACTGGCTGAGAAGGATGTAAAAGCTTACCTTTTCCAACGACCTTCTGTTTCGTCTTCTTCTTCTTCAAGTTTCACCCTCTTTACTCTATGCATCAACCGGCAAACAAGCCCCAACCAGGTCTGGCAACCTGTTATGACAACAAAGGAACAAAACAAAACAACTTAAAATTAACACTCAAACCAAAATATTGCAGTCATTTTCTTTTCTTTAGTCTGTGCTTGTCCTGATATTCAAACAAAATAAGGCAATACATCAAATTAAAGCCCAAAGGGTTCAAGCCAAAACTGCACATCAACACCGCCCCTGAAGTGGAACCAAGTGTTCCTGAACTGAAACTGAAACGGCTCCTAAAATATATGAAAACCACTCATTGGGTCCAATCTGAGAGTGAAACTGTGTTTTTTTTTTTTAACTGCCTAAGCAACTCATCCACAACAACTGTGAGACACTGATACCAGGGAGATCAGGGCGTCCATGACAGTCCTCTTGTTTCATCAAGTTGAGTGCAACAACTAACCTACTCTCACTTCCCTCTAACTGAGCCTGCCCGAGCCTTACAATCAGCCTTGGTCAACATGCCTGCAGTGGCTCCCTGCGAACATGTCACGGCAATGAGGAATGTGCTACTTTTACTCCACATTCAGACAGGGCTACTCAATGCCACAATGCCTTGATCACAAACCAGCACACAGGCACACTCATTACTTTTACAATAATGACAATTCTGTCCTCCTGTTTTATAAGCCTTGCTTTGCCAAAATAACCATCAAGGTACTCTCTCAAGGCATGGGTTACGATAGTAGGCCTTATGTGTAGAAATCTGGTGACAAATATCCTGTCAATATCTTCAATATCAATTATGACGGGCAACCAGCAATGATGTCATCTGAGGTAAGGATAATGATTTCACAATAACTGAAAACAATATAAAAATACACCCTGGTAACACAGATTAATCCATTTTGCATTACCAAGGAGTAAATTGTGACGAACACCACCATATTTTACAATAAGGCAGTTAAAATGAATGATGCTTTTTATTCTAATCCGCGATACCATTTCAATTCCTGCAGGCCTGGGCTGACGGATGAGTTTATCATTCAATGAGCACAATTAGGCCGCGATGAACTGTGACAAATACGCAGGATGAGTACATGATGCAATCAACGACCACATTTATGAACATATCCGTATGACCAGCAATGTTGAACCTGTATAACAACATGCCTCGCAACCTAGCCTTTGTGGGTAGATCTTTGACCGACGACAATAGCCTGCTTTCGTTGGAGATGTACAACATACAAGAACACAAACCCTTTGATTTGCAAGCGATACATAATTAAATAAAACCTGTAAATTGAACACAAATTGTAACAGTGCAACATTACATAAATTCAGCATAGGTTAGAACAGTCCAAGAGGATATTTGTTTAGATATAACGTTAGCTCGGGGAAAGCCCTTAGGAAGCATCAAAAGGAGAAGCAAATAACTACCTGGCAATTACCGCTGTGGCATAAAGACAAACACCACTAACAAACAAATACAATATTTTTTTCTGAACGGATCTGGACACCAATATGTTCGAATTCAGCAACAATTGAAACAAAGGCAACGTTGCCAATTATAAATATTGTAATGAGCAGTACGCTAGCTCTTGAGAGAAGATCAGCTAGCCTCAACGTTAATCAATTTAGGCCACTGCGTCAGAAAACAAGCTGGCAATTCAAAATGAACTTGTTAATGAATATTCGAGGGTTATTTTAAACATGTTCAATCAGCAAGTGATGTTTACTGGCTGTTGTTAGCTAACGTCAACCAAGTTGGTCAAGATAGGTGTCTGAGGAAACCCACCCCTCGCGTTTAAAATAACATTAAAATGAGTTGAATATCACGAATAAAACGTGGTCAAGAAAACAAGCCATGTCAAGCTATATATTGAGTAAAACGTTATTTGAACAACAAGTATCAAGTGAACAGTTTGTCAAGATTTGAGTGAAATGGTATAACTTGGCTAGCCAACTCACAATCAAGCTCGCTAATATTCTAGCTTTACGCTAGAGCTAGCTACACGAGCTATCGTTAGCCACAATTCCCTACCAAGTTACCCTGACAAAAAAACAGATGTGACTTGCTTACTTGCTTGTTGGAAAAACGTAATGTTAAATAGGTCACCATCGACAAACTGTAACTTTCTGAGGACAACCCAACATGCGACTGGTGAAGCCCATTCATTTTAATATAGCTAGCTAGCTATTGAAGCTACATTGTGGGCCTTGGTTTCACCGAAAGGAAAAGTGATGGCCCAACCCATTTGTTTTAGCCAGGCAGTTCGTTTTAGAATCAATGCTAGCCTAGTTAGCCAAGAGTAAAAATGACTTTGTTTTAGTACTTACAGTTTTAGCCTCGGATTGTCTGTCCCAGCAATTTTGTGAACCGTCTCTAGTATGAATCAAAACTAATATTTTAGCCGGTTAAAACTATGTCCATGGCCTAGAAAGCAGTAGACAAGTCACTCAAACGATCTAAGCAAAAGCCACGGAAATCCTCCCAACCTTTGATCCCGGAAGAGATTACAAATCAACGTAGGACGGAATATACCATAGATATCTATGGAAGACGGCCTGGTCCCCGACCCTTGATATAACAGTCTACTATGAATGTGTTGGTTCCGATAAACCATGAAATTGAATAATTTAAAGGAAAACTAACATTAAATGCAAACACATAATTATTGCTTCCACCATCACTGCTGTTTTAAGACTAGATTTGCAGCAGCCCTTTCAGAGAATACCATACTACTATCAACCCTGTTAAAGTTTCTGCAGTGAAACAGATTAAGTTATTTGACATGATGGACATTCAAGAACTGTGAATATTCACACCTTTTTGTAACACTCATCTGATGACTTTCTTGTATACTGGTAGGTCAATGTCTAGCTATACAATACTGTTTTCGGGGGTAACCTCCACCCATGTGCATTATGTATTTCTTGCGCTGTTGGGAATGTGTTGTTACATACAACATAACCGAGGGCTGACCCGTTTTGTATTTGCATGCATTTGCGGTTATGCATTTTGTGTCCACGAACCCTTCAAGACTTAGTTTTACCACCGTTGAAGCAAACAAAACATCTGAAAATGAAATATCTTTAACCATTTTAAAACACTTTACAATGTATGATAAAAGTAGTGACTTAGCATGTAAGTACAGCTCATGTAAGTGCATTAGATACACAACTACCAATCAGTTTCACAGTGTAGACATAGCTTACACATGGCATTTCCCTTTGAAAGGCTGGATCCCAGTGTCCTTTTAGATAGCCAATATAGAAATGTAATGACTGCAATGTATTGTTAAGACATTTTCTTTGCAATTTCTTAACAAGCACACACAAGTTCAAATACAAATTTAAAAAAAGCTTGAGTCTCTGGTTTGGAAGTCACTTTTATTTACACACCCATAAACAAATTTACTTCAGAGGAATGAAGCGAGAAGAGTGCGTGGCTCCAATACCAGGGCGACCGTGCTTGACAGGTTTGTATGTGATGGAGAACTCTCCCAGGTAGTGACCAATCATTTCAGGCTGAAAGGAAAGAGCAAAATCATTGTTAATACCAATAACTAGCAGCATTTCCCCACCCATGCATCACTGACTAATTTTTCATCATTTGCCCAAGCACTTGTTACTCCTCTCTTATATTTCTGAAGGCGGCCGGAGCTTCAAAACAAAAGCATCTTACAATGTCAAGGCATTGTCATTATGTGTACTGCCTAGCAAACCTGCATCCTGGCATCTACTGACCTATAGCTAGTAGAGTGCACATACTCACACCAAATTCCCTACCATCACCCAACCCGCCAAAGTGTGCAGAATCCATCCACTGATACAGTCTAGCATTCTGATGTGCAATGCAAGCAGCCAAAATGCATAAACTAAGGTTTAGGGGTGGGGACAATCAAGCTAACCAACACTACTTTTTCAATATTGCTAAAAATAGTATAAGAACAAGTCTTTACTTAGATATGGCCAGTGCCAAGAAAAAACCCAAACCCAACTGTACAAGCCAAAGCAGATCTCACACAGAAGGTTCCACGACTAAATCAGGTTCTCTTATAATTGCTGCACACCGATGCTTGAACGTCCACACTTTGCATCTATGGATAGCACCACCAACTAAGGCTGGGCAATATGATTACAATTTAGAGATCATGATTTCGGATTTACCTCTGATTAACTCTGCAATAACTTATTTTGAATCGGCGGGTTTCAAAATACCACTAAAAATGCCATTGGGACAAGCATGACCGGTTTAAAGGTATATGAAACGTTGCATTTTGCATGACAACAAAATCACAACCAGACATACCCAATCTATCACAATAAATACATTTTTGGTCTTTAAGAGATTAGAAAACTGGGTTAGGGTTAGAATTTCAATGAATTGTCAAGCCCCAGTAGCATTTTGCAAATGTCTTCAAAGGATTTTCCATTCATGATTGTTAGTAGCTACGTTTCTCTACCAAACTCAAGTCACTCATACAAAGCCATCAAGATACATCACCTACAACAGTGTGTTCTAGAGGAGGACCCCAAACTGGAATAGCTAAATAAACCAATGATCTGTGCATGTATACGGAGGCCTAGACCACTGGCATTCTGTTGGCATCTTACCTTGATCTCAACCTGGTTGAATGTCTTTCCATTGTATACACCAACCATGGAGCCCACCATCTCTGGAAGGATGACCATGTCTCTCAAGTGGGTCTTGACCACCTCAGGCTTCTCCATGGGGGGAGCTTCTTTCTTGGCCTTGCGCAGGCGCTTGAGGAGGGACTGCTGTTTGCGGCGTAGACCTCGGTTAAGCCTGCGGCGCTGACGGGCACAGTACAACTGCATCAGCTGCTCACTACAAAAGAAAACAATGGTAAACTCCAGAGACACGTGTATTACATGCCATTGCATATCTGAAATGACCCTTAGAGATTTAAAACCTAAAATTCCCTAAATGTCTCTGCCTCTTCCAAGAGTACTCTTACTTTCTCCTTTAACAGTAATGCTAGTTACATAGTTAATAAGTGCTAATTTACTCACTCAGAGAGGTTCCAACATCTTGATGTGTAACTATAGACAAACCATTCTAACCCTGCCTTCATTACATTTCACACGTATTCAACTCAGGGTGACATTTTCACCCACGATGTAACATCATACATCATGGTTTCATGATGTCAGTCCAGCCTTTCTTGTCTGTTACTCACTAAGACATGTCGAGAAGCTGATCCAGGTCCACCCCTCTGTAGGTGAACTTCCTGAAGGTACGCTTTTTCTTTTGCTCAACGTCCGCCTTAAGAGAAATTAACAACACAGTGTCAACCTAGTAATCACAACAATAATCGTGCAATAGCACTACACTGAGGATATGGTCCAACACTGCTAGCATTACAGCCTTTAGCCCAAAAGAAGGAATGGCTACCATCCTTAGTAAACATTAGCATAATAACGTTAGCGTATTGATCGGGAGAGTTCCACTGATTTCAGACATTTATACACAAGGCAGCGATAACGCCACAAGAATACTTCGAAGCCATCCATCGTAATCTCTATTTGTCAAATATGTATGGAACTAGGGGGAGAACAGGTTCGAACAAACGAGTCACCGGTGCCCAAGCGACTATGTCAAAGTAAACTAAAATCAGGATGTAAAACAAGGCAGTTCCACAAAACCGAAGACTTAACATGCAATACTACATGACAGGTAAATCACATAAATATATTTGTGGTTTCTTGCGTAGATGGATTAGGATTATACAAAAAATATATTTTCTCAAATATCTACGACCTACCATCTTGCCAGAGTTATACCGGAAAAGGAAATCGACAGGGCATTGCCTGGAATTTGGTGTCCGTTCTTTATTGTGTGCTTTCAGAAGAAGTGCGCCATCTACCGTCCAGGAGTCACACAATACATTTTGTTGACTGGCACGGGACTACTGCCATGTAGAACGTAGCTGTAAATCATGACACATGGCATTGTGGTTCTGACATTCTGTCTAACTTACTTTCAAAAGTAAGACGTAATTATACATATACTATATGTATAGTAAGCTATAGAGCTACTTGGCATACCTAGTCACACCTGTTCACTTTACACCAGCCACTCATGTCCTGCTGCTTTTCAGTAAGAATTGTGGAAGTTGTGCCTATGAGGTAGGTCAGTAGCCCACAGTCGATGGTCAACCTCTCAAATAGCAGCATTGTTACTTACAATAAGATCAAGAGCTAACGATAAGCTCAAACTAAATGTGGATGCCTGTGCTATCATCTGTGCTTTCATTCCTGAATGACCTCATTAGGGAAAACACTCGTTATGGTCTTGGATAACTATCTGGTCAGTCATGGTCAATTAGGCTATTTGCCCTTGTGGATAGATCCTGATCAGCAATATTGGGTGAATCACTCTTAATAACTTGATTAAAACATTCTAACATACGTATGCGGGATGCTGGTGAGACTGGGCTCATCTGCTAAACTCCTCTGTGACTGTACTGACAAAACTACTTCTCTGTAACCATGTGACAAGTGCTCTGCCCTGCAGGATTGTCATACCTGTGATCTGTTTATAGTTTTGCAAAATGACAGAATACTGTCTATTGATAGTTCATGAGTAGTCATTTAAACCACTTCTGATTAGTTAAATGTCAAGACCCACAATTTGTAGATGGCCTTGACCACATCTTCACCACGGTCCAAAAATCACGCGACAAAGACTTAGATCAAAGCCTCCTTAAGACAAATTCTTTTTTTTTTCATTCATTCATTTAAACAGTAAATCTGCACCATTTTCAATTAATCAAGAGTCGCACAAAGGAACTTGATTTGCCCTGTCAAAACTTGAACGACATAAAAAAGAGCATTGTCTAAACAAAGTTTAGTGTACTGAGACTACTCCATGGGTGTGGGAGTTCAATTTCAATTCAATTCAATTTCATTTATTTACATAGCGTCTATAGAGCCTGAACCCATAGACATATATACATGTATATACATGTATATATGTCTATGCCTGAACCCCCCTAAAGCAAACACAGGCGATGGAGGCAAGGAAAAACAGGAAGAAACCTTAATGTTAAGCAGAACCCAGCTCCTAAAATGTTGGGGCCAGCCTCATAGAGATAGACAAAAAAGGGGGTCTGGGGAGAATCAGAATGATTGATGAAACATATTCGCATTCATGCAGCATATATACACTACACTCAAGGATACATAGTGGGTAGTGTGCTCATAAGGTTATTTATAAGGAAACGCAGAGATTTGAAGCAGAGAGCCATAATATGGTAACCTGCTTGTCATGATTATCCTCTTGCCCCTGAAATATGGGGTTAAATTAAAGACAAAAAGATTTAGAGCTTGTGAAAAGATATTCACATGTTTTTTGCAGCTGCAGAAATATTTTGTGTATATCTGAAACAGTTTTGTGCTATAATTTATGTGCTATAGGAGTGGGCATAAATCACCAACTACACAGAACACACAGACTCAAATGAAAAACAGAATTATACACTAACATCAACAAAGGCTAGAAATCACAGGCATATTCCAAATAGGAAAATTAAACATATACGGGGAGAGACTGAATTTTGTCACTTGTTGATAAAATGTTGTAGGAACAGAATGTCTGAATTAATTGTGTTTTCCTAGGATTGCCC
>NW_024880319.1:0-2500 GCF_900700415.2 Clupea harengus
TACAAGGTATGTTACTAACTGATGCAGGAAAGAAGAACCAGTAACAGGACAAGGCAGTAAACCATATGGCCTCAAGGGAGCAATGAGTGACAGCGATGGAGTATGGATGCTCTTCCATGGAAATAGTCTGGACAACTTGGAAAAAACCTGTCTCCTCTGGTGTCACTGCATCCCCTGTCTAAATGCTAGGGAGGGAAGGAAGAACCTGTAGTGATATCTGTTGATAAAAATCAGCTTAAACTCTTTAGTTTAAAAAGGTTTTTAAAATCAAATTTGTATAACAAAGGCTCTTCACTTTGTTCTTCAAAAAGTTTCATTTGAAAAGTCATACTGTTCATGATGCTTATAAATGGTCCTTTCCACTAGCATGAACTAGTAGCTGAATACAGTTATTGTTTTACTGTTTAGCATGGAAGCACAGCAAACAATATCTCTCCAAAGATGACCTGCAGGCAGAGGACATCTGATGCCTCATCCCAGCGATATGAGACCTCTCAGGTCATTCAAACACCCACAGTGTTCAAATGAAGTTAGCGCTCATAGAACAGAGTTGGACTATGATGTCAAGGATGAGGCAAACAGGGGTGATAGGCAGCAACGCTGTTTCCCTCAAACAGTGCGTGTGGATTCATTTAAATGGAACTTAAGAGCACATGTTTTTGTTTTTAATGACAATCAGATGGTTAAATTCAGGCGCTCTCTGATATTAGCAGGTCCGTTGTTCTAATGGAGTGTCTCATCTTAAGCCTTAGTATGAATGCATGGAGGCTTATCGAGGCGACTCACTGCATCTGGACCTCAACGCACAGGTCCAGATTTGATTCTGCTACTGTCGTATTCCAAACCATAATCCATCTTCAGCCATGACTTTGGAGAATCTGATAAACCAGTGCCTTTGGTTTTGTCATCACACAACATTTTGTCTTGTTAATTAGTCTAGCTATAATATTTCCTGACACAAAGTCATATCACAGACATCACCAAGTGGAATACCAGAACCAAGAGGGATACTTTACATCACGTCTAAGTCTTCTGGGTAAAGGCTATTAAAACGGGTCAGTCTGTTGTTTCAATTGGAAACATACTATCTGGCAATGATGACTGCAACACAACATTAGCCACTATATTCTAGGCCTGCATCAATGTGGTGATTATTTAAGAGGAAAACGTAATAACATAACAGGTTGCATATAAGCAACAGAAGATCTCGAAAATTTGGATCAAATAGTGACCATTATATTTAATAATTTGGAAGGATTCACTAAAAACAGAGCGTCGTTAAAAATCACAGCCACACCAAACCACATCATCATGTTTTCCAAGCTGAGGTACATCATGACATTATAACTTATTATGACTTATTATTCAACAGTTATCCCTTTATAGAAAGAACAGATTCCAAAAACCTCCAAAGAACAATAAAAACTGTATTTCCTTTGAGATTTTAAATGGCACTAAAATACACAATGTTAACTGCCAGAGTTCAATTTACACTAATGCACCATGAATAACAATCAGATACGTCCAGAGCAGAAGTGGTGAATCACAAGCAGTGTAGTACATTAAACCGTAATACCATACAGACTTCTACAGAAGTCTTAAAAGGCTGCGAAAATAACATGTCTAAACATGAATTTAAGTCCTTTTAAATGATCTTCTTTTTTGCTCAGCTTTCAAGATTGAACCACGTTTATTCATTCAACTCAGGGAAAAGGTAACAATGTATACATCTAATGCTCACACAGGTTCATCACACCAGCCCCCACAAGGAGAGTTTTCAGGCTGGGTAATGTAGCGGGCATGGCCAGGCTGTGGAAGAATGCCGATGCAGGAGGCCAGTTTACCTTGTCAGGGCTTTGCGAGGGATTTACCCCGACCAGGCCACTCTGTGCACCCCAGGCTGACAAATATGACCATCGGAATTGTGCTCTGAATGACGAAGACATTTCCAGGAATCTCTGAAGCACAAAAGAGAGTATTAACAATCTCTTCAGCTGATTATTTCATATTGTGTGTGGTTTTCTACATGCCTCGGTTAGAAAATATATTGCTACAATGAGATTCCCATGACTAAAGGGATCACTCTTTAATACAGCATCCACACACCAATCCGCATGGGTATAACTGAAGTTTGAAGTTTTGAAGTGCAGTGCAAACTTAACTTTACATATGCATGTGTCATTGTCCTGAAGGAAAACATATTCTTATAATGGCAGTGTTTTTTATTTCTCTGCATCTAAGCCTTGTTCTCTTACGTTCACATCTGCAGAATCATTGAGCAATCTGAGATTAAAATGGAGGGTGTGATATGGACCTTTCCTGAAAGGAAGGGATGATCACCTCACACATCACACATCACACGTGTTCTCTGAGAACTCTCTGTCCAGTCGTGTGCCTTTATATGCCTCTGTGCCTTTTAGGGAACCTGACAATGGCAAGAGCCGCCCGCAGGAGCCAGCAACCTCACTAGCACCACCTGCTACCACTATGGCATGGCTAT
>NW_024880319.1:7500-25000 GCF_900700415.2 Clupea harengus
GAATACGTGAGTATCATTTGTTATTATAATATGTGAGCCAAAATTATAAACAGTAAACCAGACAAATAAAAATGGCTAACTTATTAACCAAATCTCCATATCCTTTTAAAAATGTCATCTTGTACTGGACAGGGTCTCAAGAGCCTCCTCGTCCGTCTCAGGAACTTTGGTCAAGAGGTGGAAAAATGGCCGCCCATGGATACAGGTCTGGCTTTGTTCTCCAAGCTGTTCTCGCATCCGCCTTAGTGTGTCCTCTACATCGTCTCGTGACAGGTTCAGGGGCAGCTGTCTGACCATTCGCACCGCTTCCCCCTTCAACACACATAAAACACGGTCTTACATTCAACAGTGATTTGACAAAAACATGCCTTAAAGATGCAGGTGAAAGGTTGTTGATCTTTTCAAACCGCATCCAATGAAATGACACCTCTTCCTTCTGTATTGAGTGGCTGGAACTGTTTATGACTCATTCCGAGACGCTGTGCTGTATGTTTCCCATTTACAGAGCTAAGGCTGTAGGAACACCTAAACAATCTTTGAGCGCACACACTGAACAGAAAGCTAGAGGACTTTTTGTACTGGATTACAATCATGGACTGCATCTTTAAAGGCACAGTCAGTAGTTTTTAGTGGCATCTAGTGGTGTGGTTGCTGACTTGCAACCAGCTGAATACCCTTCCCTTTATAAGCGTGTGCGAGTACCTACGGTGGATGTCAAATACCATAACAACGCGAAAAGCCCCTATCTCGAGCCAGTGTTTTGGTTTGTCCGTTCTGGGCTATTGTAGAAACATGGCGGTGCAACATGGCGGACTACGTGGAAGACGGCCCGCTCCTTATGCAGATACGAAGAGCTCATTCTACGCTAATGAAAAAAACAATGATTCATAGTTCAGGTAAAGCGAAAACGTAATTATCAATACTATATTCTATTTCTACTTATAGATGCCACTAAAAAAACTCCACACTGTACCTTTAATAGCTTAATTTCTAGTTGCGCCTAATCTTGATGCAACAGGGAATAGGGAATGGAATTGCCTTAACAGATGCCTTGAACCTGAGAAGCTTGGTAGCAAAGTTTACAGTGTAACTCCAAACCTCGAGATAGCGAGCGGCTTTCAGTGGTCTGCACTGCTGCACACTCTGAGCGTGTCGATCCTTAACTGCTGTCAAAACCTCCCTCAGGTCCGCGATGCCGAAGAAAGGCATGCAGTCGGCCATGCCTGTCACCTCCACGTGCCTCTCAGTGGACGAAGAGCCTGGCCAATAAAAACACCAAACTGGGATTAATATACTACAGGTACAAACAACTATCTCCAGGAAAAGATAATAAATAAATATTGTGATTTACACACTCTGGTACTGGACCAAGTCAAACAAACCATGCAGCAAATTATGCACTGAATGACTATTACAAGAACTTGGGAGGCTGTGGAGGAAATGTGAAGAGGAAGAGATTCGCAGAGGATAATTTAATGACCAAATGGATCTCCATGGAAATCTCATCACGTGAAAATGAACAGAAAAGCCATTATAAACGAGTGAATATACGATGCCTCTGTTTGACATTGTTATGGGACTAGTGCATCATAGTGGAAATGCTCTTTCTAAAGAAGAATCCAAGAGCATTTTAAAATCATATCACACCACAAGCATACACTTAAAACTGGGAAAAAGATGGCCTTCCTAGCATTCTAGATAACTAATGCAAATCCATACATCCTTGCTCATTAAAAGGCTAAACTGTAAACTCTGAACCAACATTAGCATGCTGGCTTTGCACACGTACTCCTTTAACTGTTGACACACATGAGATTTGATATTGTCCAACGTCTTGGGTTGGGTCTCTCCCACCTCACAAGGGCAGGCTATCCCCTCCTGCCTGCACCATGATGCAGACACCCACTGAGCTGGATAACAACACTGGCACGGAGCCTCTGTCAGCCCCGGTGACCAAACCCACCTCACGACGGGTTGACAGTGAGGTTCAGGGGGGGCGCCGTGTCACCCTCAAGGAGAACGGAGGTCATGCATGTTGCAGAGAGAGAGTCGAGAGGCAGGGGGAAACAGAGTTTCCGAATCACGGTCGAGACCGCATTCTCTTTTACCGAGAAGGTGAAGGTGACAGCTGTAATCAAACACTACAATCGTGGGTCAGGTGACTACACTGGAGTTTTCTGCACCACTATGATCAACACAGCCTGTTCCATAGGTTGGAAACGATGTTTTTGTCAGCCATTGCTTATTAACACTGACACAGCAGCTCTGTCAGAATTAATTGACCTTAATCCTGTTATTCAGGCCGTTATGTTTGACGTTTCAAAATTATTTGTGAACCGTGGGATTAATGAAGTTCCAATGTGCCCAACCTTTGTTAAATCAAATCGGACAACTTGTGAGGCCTTTAAACAGCGTGAACTGAGGAATTACAGAGCCACATTTTCTCAAGGGAAATTGTGGTAAATAGTTCTCAGGAAATGAGTGAATGAAACCACTCGATTGTGTTCCCAGGTCTAGATCCAAATGTAATGGAAAATATCCCAACTGAATTTCAAACTGAATATGAGAGAAAAACAATAGCATTACATATAAACACATGCAGAAACTCGGCAGACTCAAGACTCCCCTTGCACATGCAGTGTATCTTGACCCTCCCAGTCATCACAATAATGTACCGTTGACGTGTTAACATTATACAGTGGTTGGATAAGGTCAATTTTAAGTAATATGCAACACTATATCCATGTGTTAAACATTTATAAATCTTGGTGTCATCATTGACAGCTGTCCACAACTGCTGAAGGAACTGCTGAAGTGAATCATGTCCCTGTTCTGAAACATACCTGGAGAGAGTCTGATCTGAAACCCGTTCGCCACAAGCCTGGGATCAGAGAAGAAGGTTGACCCATTCAGCTCGGGGCTTCCTGTCTTCATGTCACAGAGGACATCCATGAACTCTGACCCCCCCAGGACACTGGCAACGGACAGGACAGGACAGGACAGAACATGACAACGTGCTTTTTGCATGAAACATGCTGTGTCTTTGGTGTGTCAGCAAAAAGACAGCTATGACTGTGAAGTAAGTCCCATTAATAGTACATGCAAGATATAAATGCATCACTCTCCACACATTCCACCGTTAGTTGAGAAACTTGAGTGATACCTTACCCATCTGTTAACTGTATAGGGGTCTGCAGGCACACGGCTGGAAGTATATTATTCTCCAGAAGTCTTTTAAACAGCAAGGCCTCCTCCACCCGAAATGGATTTAACAACATGAGCTCTTTGCCACATAAAACGACCCAGGCGCAGTGAGAAGCCAAGCGGTTTACAAGCCTGAGGCCCAGTGGGCCAGAGCCGCTCTGGGACGACAGGAGGTTAAGCCTCTGCTTGAGGGCAGCTAGGCTGAACGGGAGGGGCTTGGAGACCTTTGCTGGGGCACTTTTCTTGGCGGGCTGAGAGGAGAAGAGCTTGTCGAGGATCTGCTGGTTGGAGAGTGGGGCCTTGCGCTTCAGGCCTTGAGGCTTGCTGCCGGAGGAGTCCGCTGCTGACGGCAGCCTTTTGCCGTCTCTATCCTGGGTCTCTCCCTCTTCGGCACGCCTCCTTTGAAGGGTGTAGGTGTCGAGGGCCTTTTTGGCTTTCCCCTCGTACCTGCAATCGCAGGCAAAAAAAAAAACCTGATGAGTTATCCTGTTAACTTTTAAACATGAAATACACAGACATTTGGTTTCACCGATTCATATTTCAAGTGCTTCACTGGGTTTCTGCCGTTTTCCGCTTCAGGTACGAACCTTCAGAACCAATTACTCTGCAGGCCTAGTGGAGACTGGTTTATTGAGGAGGTCAGCAGTTGTGACTAATTAAATATGCTCAATTCACATAAGGAACCTTGATTTAATTTCCTTTAGTGAATATAAGTGGCACCTTGGGAGTGGCTATAAATCACTGCATAGAAAACGTGCCGAAACTGGCAAGATAAAAACCATCTGTTACCCGTGCCCAGGTGGGGGTGAGGGAGTAGGTGGAGAGACGGCTTACACGGAATCCCAGAATACAATTCTGAACTTCCGATGGAAGGAGCTTCACTCAGCCACCACTAAACATCTATGCCGTAAGTCTAACAACAAGCCTGTAAGCCTTGCACTTCAAATTTGAAAGAAATGACATGGCTAATACTAAACGTACTAGGAAGGAATCGTTGAATACAAGGCTTCTTCAGCATGTAGTTGGTACTTTCAATTATTTGCAGAGTACGTTCTGAGATTCTGTAGTGTCATTGTTTACTTGCAGCATGTTCTATGCCATCTTCAGGCTGATGCCACTTGCAAACAGTTCAATTCTTTTTTTTTTAATTCTTCACAGAGACCCCAGAATTTAGCCTTGGGGAACACCACATGTTAAAGAAAGGTATTTGAAGACTTTTATATCATGAAACTGCTGATAATCAGCAGGCCTCCAATAATAACACCTGGGTAGTGCATCATGTTAAATAAAAATAAACACCAGTCTCTCATAACTACTGGATAAAGGTATTCAAAGTCTAAAAAACAAGGCCTTTCAGTTCTGCAACTATTTGCTTTTAAAAACGACAGTATTGGGTTGAAGGTGATGTTTGATAAACTACAGGGAGAGGCTTGTGACCAGGTTTATTCCTCCCTCAACAATGAGCTAACTGGACAATTGCTGTATTCTGTACAGAACTAATTTAGCTACAATGAACCGACAAGAAAAGAAAAACGAAATGCTCACTGCCCTTAAGTACTAAGATCAACATCAGTGAAGACAGTGAAGGCTCCGGATAATAACACTGGTTCTAAAACAGTGGATTAACCCACTTGAGAGCAAGCTACAAATCAACTACTGCCCACTTTTAGAACCACTTCCCTTTGCGCATTTGTGTTAAAGGCCATGTGGGGAGCAATGTTTGTATTGCAAGCCTGGAATTCATAACGAGGATCAAACACACATAAAGCGCCCAATAAGAATGCAATGCTCCCTTGGTGTGGGTACTTTGGAGCAGCACCAAGTTCATATAGCGCTCCTGGAGCACGGCCAGATTCTTGTTGGTTTATTGCTCCATCTGACCATGACGAGGAGTACGCACTCGCATTCACACATACATATATCACAAACAAAATTAAGGCTGAGAAAGGCGCTGGGAGAAAAAAACCAAGGCTGTGTATATAACCACACGCACATGTTACATGGTTTCACGTAAAAGGGATTCCTAGAAGTGCCGTGCAACTTACCAGGGGTGGCAAAATATATCCCATATCTGCTTTTGCTTCAATAGCAACACACAAGGGGATTCTAAACAGATGTCTTTTTCCATAAGCTCAACCATACTGAAGTGCCACTAGCACACTGATACACTTTTTCCACCCTTTCAATTACACTAAATAGGTATGAAGTAAGTTTGAGCAATTATTTTGGGGGAGTTGACCACTCTCTGAGAGGAGTAATGGTTGGATTCCATGATGCTGGTTGCCCTTTCAGAGTGAAGGGGATAGGGATCAAAGATAACCATGTTTATCGTTTCTTTTATTAGCCTATAAATTTGAAGTCTGCTGCTGTTAAATTAGTAATAGCCACGCTAATAATAGTCTATCAATTAAAGTGGAAATGTCTCCTGCCTGAATGACTCCTGATCAGTCAAGTGAACTTTCACTCATATGACATTAGCTTATGACAGCTTTGTTGTCATATCATGTACAAGACATTCTGCTGCTATAAATACATAGCATACTTTGGAAAATAGAAAGGTATTTCGAGGTGCAGGATCTCTCTTTTACAGTGGAAAAATATTGACCATCTCACCAAGTAATCAAACACAGTTGCCTGGAAAATGAAAACATAGTTTCAAATCAACAATTCTCCATCTGGGCAGCTCCACGAACAGGCCAAGAGGATTTTCCACATCGTATTTTATACATGCAAGTGGCAGGTCGATTTTTTTTTTTAACCAAATGAATCACAACAACTGGAAACTGCTGTTTCAAGGGTGAAGGTCTGGAAACTCACTTCTTTCGGTCTTCCTCCCCAAGGCTTTCCCATCTCTCTTTAACAGCAGTGGTGACATCCTGCAGACCGGCTCCTGGGTCCTCCTGAAGGATGGACACTCTGCTCTCCCGCTCGAACAGGGCGCGGGCAGACAGCGGCTGACGCACGGAGCGCGAGCCGATAAGCTCGTAGGCCGTCAGCTTGGGCATTTTCGCCATGATGATGTTTGACGGCTTCTTGGATGGGCTGCTCCTGCATCTCTCCACGGCCTCCCTGACTTCCTGGGGCTCTGATGGGACGTGCAGCTTCACGGGCTCCAAACGACCTCCGGTGACGGGATCTGTCAGGGCTCGGCCCATGCTCCAGCTCTCTGCTGAGATGTCGCGGTCTGCGTTGGGTGCGGCTGCAAACAAGTCAGCGCTCTCCTTCGGCCCATCCTTGGTATCCCCGGTGTTGAAGCGGTCCTCGTCGAGCAAGGAACCGTTGACATGGCTCAAGTCAAACAAGCTCTTATTGATTATCCAGTCCTCTGATGAAGATGAAGAGCTGGTCTGGTTTAAAGATGTGTTACTGGCTGGATCACTTGCCTTCGCCGGGCTCTGCTCGATAGCTCCAAACAAATCTACGTCAGAGCAGTCTAACGGGGGCTGAGGCAAGGCCCCTCGGTGATCATTGACGACATCGTCTGCATCAGTATCAGTCCTTCCATTAACAGGGAGCCCCTGTTGCGTCTGCAAGGCCCCAGAGGTGGACGTATCTCCGACCGCCTCACGGCTGACACAGGCTTCAGTGTTTGGCAAAGGACCATAGAGTGAAACCAACATGGACTCCACAGCAGCCAACACGGTTTCCTAGGAAGACCAAAAGAAAATTGTCTGTTCATTGTGCTGTGCATACACACACACACACCACACACACACACACACACACACACACACACACACACACACACACACACACACACACACACACACACACACACACACACACACACACGTGTGAAATTGCTAATAAATTAAATTCACCAAACTAATATACACTAGTTTAAAGCATGTACATGTTTTCCATTGAAGAGTTCACCTTGTTCTGAAGCATAACTTGAGTTTTGTCAGGCGTGAGGTTGACGTCAACCATGGAGGCAGGTACAGTAATGTTCATCATTAGGGTAGGGTAGCGACGGCAAGACGAATCTCCACTACACAACTGCTTAACCAGCTGTGAGCGGGAACAAGAGAGATCAACTTATTACACTCACAATGATAATGTATGACGTCTCAAACACTAAACAATCAGTGACATTGGTATGCTACAACCCTTGATAATGAAGATTTAAATAGTTAGTATAAAAAAAGAACTAATTCATCATACCTTCATAATTTCTTTATGATGAACTGGACGACTATTCACAAAGACAAAAGTTCTGTCAGGATTACTGGAGCTTGTTGAGGCACAGCCAGAGTCGGACTTTGGGAAAAAGCCCTCAATTGAAATCTGTCAAAAAGCACAGGACAACATCTCAAGTCATCTGAAATTCCAAACCCACACCTACATTTGAAAACTGAACTGGCATAGATCCCCTCATCTGGGAAGAATTAGTAGTCATTGAGGTACAATAGCTGTCAGAATGTCGGTTTCACAGCATAATAGGTTGTATTTTGGCTAAAACACATAAGCACATAAACACATATATTTTTAAAACACTAAAAATAGAAAATCACCAATGTGCCTCGACACACATGAGATGTTCTCAAAACAAACAAATACCTCACTTGTTTACCCATATAAGGAACTCAGCAACTAGTCTCTAATAGCTGTTATTGTGTCTTTCACAATACCAGTTTTGCATTACGTACAGTTTGCCATTACGACATGTCAATTACAGCAGCAGAGGTGATCCCAAGCCTTGAAAATAAGCGCACCGAATGAGGCCTATTATTTCACAGGCAAATCACCCCGACACTTACTGGACCACATAGACTCTAAAGTCTGGTACTGAGTCCACTTTGTGTTGCTGAAGAAGCACTGGTCCACTTTGGGTCCACTGCCAACTGTGTCCACTGCCAACTGTGTCCCTGCACGGCGGACCATGCAGATGGTCAATACAAACGTTTTTCAAACACATTCACTGCATGTCAGTAGTAATCGATGCATGAATGCAGAAAAATATATGAACAGACAAACAAATCGATCAGTGACAGAGAATCTTATTGACGACCAGAAAAAACGAAGCAGACATTATGGAAGGTGGATATATATATATATAGGGCAGTTTGTTCACATTTTAGGTAAAGATGTCTTTGCATAGCGAGACAAAACCGATCAGGTAGTCCACAAGATGACCTACTTTAATTCGACTGACACGGCGAAGCTGATGCAAAGAACACGCAGCTTTCCCATTGACCTTTCTGCAGCGGCTCCCATGCTCCTCGGCGGCGGCGGCCTAAGCACAGATTCACTCACGTGTCGCTTCCAGGAGGTGCGTGGGAGAGCCGTGTTTTGGCATTGTGTCGGAGCTGACGGGACGGGAGAGCAGCACACTGGCTAATGACTGATTGCTCAAGCAGACATCTGCAGGCATGAAATATCATACCATAAATTAGCATCTCTCTCGCTCTCTCGCTCGCTCTCTCTCTCTCTCATTGTGGATATTCTTAGAAATTATGAATAGGGGAGAGATATGCGTCTTCTTCTGGCATCACGCCACATTGAGAAGCCATGGCCAAAACCCAGCACTAGTCATGTGCACACTATATGGCCTCTCTACATCTGATCCTATAGTGTGGGAGTGTAAACGGGCATGGTGGATCAGACTGTATAGGCAGCATGCTTTCACTACAGTAAAAACATGCAAATTACTGATACACATTCAGTAGTAGCTGAGTAGTTGAGTTTCATGATTGGGTCGGAATGAGTAAGACTCTGTTTCATTAGCGTTTGGTAAATTGCATGCGCAGATGGAATAAGCATTAGTTAATGCAGATGTTAACTACTCTTAACTTAACATTATTTAGCATTTGTCATGCATTTCTTATTTACCCCTGAAACTTTACGAGCACAAAATGGGTCAATGAGAACTGTGACAGCCTTTTCGAATGCAACGCCACTGCTGAAGGGCTCCAGCAGAGCACCTTGTGTGTACAAGCACAAGTTCATGCTGGGGGCTGAAGGCTAGCCAAATGCTAAAGTAGGTGTCAAACTTCAGCACACATTGTTCCCGAGATCCACAGCTCTTGCATCCCCTGACTGACTGAAAGGAGACTTCTCCCTCTCAAACCTGCCTTCCGTGGGCATGAAGTCGGGGAGGATTTGGGAGGTGAATGGGCATGTTTGGTGATCACCCACTGCTGAAGGCATGAAAAGTCAACGGTGCTGGTCTTGACTGCAAATGAAAAAAAACAACAACACCTACAAACAACAACAACAACGGCGAGAGAGTGAGAGGGGGAGAGGGACAGAGAGGAGCAAGGGGGGAATGTCTGTCCAACTGGATTAGCTGAGAGATGCACTGCTGGTAGAAAGCACACTACACCTGCCGAGACCAAGCACTGGCATTCCTTCCAGAACTCAATTACTATCACTCCACTGCCTTTTTCCTGAGCACGAAGAGAGACATTCCTCCCGTCACATGTGAATACAAGGGAAAAAAAGTGTGTGGGAAAAGGATAACAAAAACAACGAAAAAAAATGTAACTGGCCTCTTTCTGACAGCGAACAGTCCCCGCTTTCAGCCATTTTGCCCTTGCACAACAACGGACCTGCGCATAAACGGCAGCATGTGGCCAAACATGCGCCCTGGGGCCTGCTGCTTGCACTCAGAATCTTCTGGAAGGATAATTGGTGCCAGCTCAGTGTGGGGTGTGGCCCCGCGCCAGCGAAGCCCAGTCATGTCCCTCTGATGCGCTCCTGCCGCATGCGTGGCAAGCCGTGCCATCCTCTCTAACTCATCTCTGCAATCGCGGTGCGAGCTTTTGACGTATTCTGTCACAAGGCCAGCAATCCACAATGCAGCAGCGATACCGATCTAATTTCATAGTCACCCGTGCCAGACTGTTCTAACCTTCTCTTTGTGCGTAATGGACTTCATGATGAGATAGAAAAACGTTGGGCATGACGTGCGTATTATCAATCACACTTACATAATATAATTGCAACAGGGAACCTTTTGTTAATACTTCCTCACTCAAAACCAAGCTGTTTGAGAGGTCAGAGTGTCATTAGCTGTAACAGCAGAAAAAAAAATACAAACCCATTTTTCCACCCATTATTCAAAGGTAGGTCACTTCATCGCATTCTCCTCCTTATTTGTAAACACCTTCTACTGTGCACTGACAGGAATACAGCAGTTCTCTGATTACTGCGCCCCTTGGTTTTGTTTGTGGCACTGAACGCTGTGTGCAGAGAGCAGAGGGGTGAGAAGAAACTTCTGGAAGGGTCTGTGACGTGATGCCCTCCATCCTAATCCGAACAGACCCTCAGAGGGCTTTTCAGCCTGTGGTGAGGTCCCTGAAACTTTTACACTGAGGGCAACGGCAAGAGAATGCTGAGTCATTCATGTAAAAGTAATCGCCGTGGAATGCACTTCAAGGGAAATAAGGGGAAACAGCACTCCAGGGACAGAGAAAACTGTTAAAGAATTAAATTGCACACAGCCCTTAAATTCAGCAAATTGTCATGCAGCATGCATGCAGGGATGTTTCAATAGTACGTCAAGGCTTCACCTACAGTTTACTTGGAACGGTTCCATTTACAAAACAGCAGCAGCAGCAAATGGCCTGTTGTTTATGATGGAAAAAGAAGTGCATGGCCTAAACCCATCTCAGCCACTATGCAGTGTGCACTGACTTGTATAGGATTTTTTTTCACAAAACTCAGTGGATCACTAAATCATGTTCTTGATGGACATTTTTTTTTTGTTGTTGTTGCTATGGGTCTAGTTTTCATTACTGTACCTTCTATGTGTCCACTCATGAATTCCTGGAATTCAGGCTCCATAGGTGCAGGATAAATATGCCTGCGTTTTCTCAGTACTTTACTGACCTCTGGATGCTCCTGGCGATGATGGAGGGGGAGCAGGTTGGCCATGGCGGCCGCCCCAATCACGGCCATGAGGGCCGCTCTGTGATCCGACACCCTGGCCTTCTGCCAAACCACGGCCTGAAACAACACGGTAAAACGGGTCAAGTTATTTTCTCCCATCCTAAAATAGGAGCACCTGTGGGAGAATGTGCCCACAAAAAGACACTCATCACTAATCAGATATCCTCAATGGAGAAATTACCCTCCAAGTCATTTTAGGGGGCATAAAAGAGAATAAAAAAATCACACTCTCCGCATTGTTGATGGTCCCGGGGCTTAGGAGAGTTCTATAGAATCGTAAGGAGGAGAGGGAATGATATTCCTGTGAGATCACAAAACTGGCCTTGTTTGCACCGAGCAGTTACAATGATTGTGCAAAAAGAAGACAGCTCACCTCAAAGGTTAATTAGATATTCACACATGCACTTTTAACCTTTAACTTATCCTACTGACAAGTCATATTAGCAATACCACAAAAGCGGAAATACGGTACACATGTTTGGGTTATGCTTTGTTTCACTCACTTAGCACATCACATTTGTGTCCCGAGTCAATGTGAGCAACTAGTTTGTCTGAAAACAGGATGCATATATATTGACACCTGTGGCTTGGCCTCATGTTGGCTTTTCCACTAGTAAGCATATCTCGGGTGTGGATTTCTGGATGCGTGCAGTTTACAGCACACATCTCCGCTATGAAATACACAATTTGATGACGGTAAAGAGATCACTCTAGTAAACAGCTCTAGGAGAACCCATGAAATTCGAGTGGGGGACAAAGTGCAAAGTTCGTGATACGGGATACGGCTGCGAGTGCTGATGGGACAAAATGCAGGCGCGCTCCTCCCCTACGATGAACGAATGAATTAAACGAAAAAGTGTTTCATTTCATCAGAGTGCACTTAGGCCTGGCACCCTCTCCCGTTTAGGAAATACCTCCCGTACTTATGCCCTGCAGGCCACTGGCTCTTCTGTCAACACATGGCCAGAGACATTGCAGATAGCGTTGCTGCTCGCACAGTTGCTGTAGTGTTGTTAGAATTATAGCAAAGAAAAAACCTTTAGGTATTTAAGGGCAAACTTCCGGCAAGCCAGCCCAACTGCAGGAGCAATGGCCTATTGGGTTACATGCAGGAGAGGGAAACTCGCATGCGTGCTGATCGCATTAGGGAGCACCGAGAGCCCACGAGGCCACTTCCCAGAGGGGCCGAGCACTCCTCC
The DNA here is from genome assembly GCF_900700415.2 of Clupea harengus. Taxonomy (NCBI): domain Eukaryota; kingdom Metazoa; phylum Chordata; class Actinopteri; order Clupeiformes; family Clupeidae; genus Clupea; species Clupea harengus. The sequence continues at coordinate 19,797 of NW_024880319.1, forward strand.
GTAGATACACGTCTTAACGTTCTCCTTCCTGGAAAGCCGTGATTAATGGTGGAAAAATTCCATGTCTCCTCAGGTGCTGGTCAGGTTTCAAACTATGTCTTGGCACGTGGACATTCTGTGTGTTATATCAGATTGCTCTTGAGATCACACCCTTACACAGCTCTTAAAAAAACTTTTTTCTGAGATTGACATTATAAGACAAATATGCAACGGTGCATTCATCCTCCTGATCCCATGAGACTCAATCACTCACTCTCACCCATGGGGAAGAAGATTATGATGAGCATGGAGAGGACGACAGATAGAGAAAAACTGTGTTATTGAGTAAAGTATCCGTATAAATGGGTCCCATCCATCGGACTGATAAAAGACACACTTTGCAGCAGTTGATTCCATGTTCTGTCAAGGGCCCAGCATTCACTCCATGCTATTTATGGACTCACAGAGACACCTTGTGGCCCACAGTTTGACTACAAACGAAAACACATTTCCACAGATGTGTATCTATAACATGACTAGCTCACAGACTCAGTCACTTGAAAATAGCTGACAGTGACAACGTTGGTTACGGGGGATTATCAATAAATAACGCTGCACAAACAGGGCTGTTCTCCACGTGCAAACAACTCTGACAGCACGTCACATCTGAGGTGAAAACAGCAGGCGTGGCGCCTGCATGACAGCACACCTTGTTGTGAGTGAAGGTTATTCTCAGCTCAGGCTTCACCACAGCATAGGCCATCAGCAGATCCTGGACTTTCTTGAGCTCCTCTTTGCATTTCTTTGTGTTCGAGTAGAACTGTCTTCTCACAGGGAGGTTCTTAAACAGTTTCAGAGCACACACCGTGGTCCCTGTAGTGGACAGTGAAGCGCTGTCGTTAAATACACGACAACAGAATTACTAATAACAAAACTCAAAATTCACTACCGACCTTGGCCAAGATGCGATGGCTTCTGGGAGACAATCTGCCCTGTGAGGTTCAAAGTATATTGTGTGCTGAAGTCATCCTCAGACGTCTTGGTTGTAACCGCAACCTGATGGACAGATCAAACCATGCTTATCGAGGCCAAGTCTCAAATAAAAGCTGTTGAAATAACACATCTAAGATCAAAGTAAGCCGCCCCCCTCACTTCTGACACGGCACATAGGGATCCAAGTGCCTCTCCTCTGAATCCATACGTGTCCAGCTGCATAAGGTCGTCATGGCAGGAGATCTTCGAGGTGTAGTGTTTCACTCCCATGACTGCTGTGTCTGCCGCTTTGATCCCTGAGCCATTATCTCGCACCTCAATGCGATCCAGGCCATAATTTTCCTGTGAATTGAACGATAGTTAACAATGATGTTTGAAACCAGTTCTTCTTTATATCTGAAAAAAAATAAAAATAACGATATTACTAAAATAGCCCTCTAGATCAGTTATCATCTATGTTACTAGCCGTGCTGTTTGAACCTACATCAAGTAGAACCAAATCTTGTTGCAAAAAAGGAATGAAATCCCACTTCGTTCAGGAAGATTTTGTCTATGTATTCAACAGTGACACAATACAATTCAAACTACATGAATTATGAAGTCAGCAATATAAAAGCACAACCTCTAACAAGCCTAAGATAAAGGGTAGCCAGCGTAATTGAAGGAAGAAGACGAGTGACGACAAAACCTTGGCCAGTGTACCTCACGTCTACGAAATAAGTAGTCTTAACAACCAGCCTTAAAAGTGACACTTGTGAAAAATGACTACCTGTGCACTAACAGAGGCCAGGTTGTGCATGCTTGTATCATTACCAGTTTAACGTCAATGCTTGTGGAACCTGCATCCAGTGAGTTCTCAATCAGCTCCTTGACGACACTCCCAATAGAGGTGATGACTTGGGAACTTGACAGCAAACGGACTGTCTCTGCTGGAAGCTGCTTCATCGTGTGGCAAACCCACCTGAAACATCACATAATATGTTACTTTGATGCAACTGTACGAATATGACAAAACTGGACATTCTTGAAACGTGCCATAACTCGCGGTCTCATTGATTGGCGGGAAATTCGTCTCGTTAATGCTGTAATTTAACGTACGTTAACTGCTCAACTCACTATGCTAGGTATGGCAAGCTCGCCACTATACATAATGTCAGTGTATTGCCAGCTAAACTCCTATGGTCTTTGAGCAACACATTCATCATAGGTAATTTAGTAGCAAATTACCCCATGTTTGTGATAACACTGCCTACAATTGCCCAATCTAACTGTCCACGTAGTAAAGTTAGCTAACTATTAATGTTTACCAAACATTAGCCAAATAAGGCATACAAAAAACGAAATAACCCTACAGCTCTAAACACGTACCGTTACGTTAATGTCGAGACCAGATTAACTTCTTAGCTCCATTAAAATGCCGATATTCTGCCTGATGTGATAAACAGCTAAATGAATGGTTGTTGCTGTAACTTTGGCGGCTTCTGCGAATTTGCTATAGAAACATTCTAGTCTAGTTGATGTAACTGGCTAGTTAGCAGGCTAACACAACAAGTGGCGCGGCAAAATCAAAACATTAGTCCCTAAAGTGTGACACAAATGAACCCGCGGAATACACTTCCGTCAAGGTCTTTACTAAACATATCAAAATAGGGGTCGTTGTAACTTGGTCATGCTAATACTTATTTGTTGTAATAATAATAATAATCATAATAATAATAGTAAAAAGTCAGAAAGCCGGTTGGCCCTAATCTGACAGGGCATATATTTTGCGTTTGGTATGGATCAAGGAACAATTCTTATCCATAATAATGCAAGTCAAAAGTTTCATAAAAGTCCCCGACAGCTCATCAGCTATGCCTCTGACGCATATGAGTTGTCCTCATTATACATCCATGTTGGTTGTCTACTTTTAATGTAAACATTGACTTTATGGTGTCAGTCTGCGAGAGGTCACCAAGCCCCCCGTCATCTTTACTCACGGTGTTGAGATTCTCAGACTCAAAAGGTGCACAGTGTGCCACATGGGGGCAGTGTTATCCAAATAAAGGGAACCTTTTAAAAATGTGTTCTTTGGGTTTATGCCTTAACCTACTTTAGTCTTGGTTTAATTGCTGACGAATATTTATAAAAAGATAAAGTGCGTCATATAAGTCTCTGATCTTTGCGACAAATCCAAAGCCTCTTACTTGCTAATGTGAAGGTCCATATGCTTTAGGCCTGTCTTGAGAAATAAAACGTTATTCTGGGAACGCATAGCCAATCTATTACCAAACAGATGAAATAAATTTAGAATTTAAATCTAAAAATAAATAATGGAGTTGATCTGCAATATTTCTACTATCTGATCTGGTGCATGCCAGGACGCACTGATATTTGGGATCTCGGTCACAACCATTCTTTGTGCAGAAAACACAGATGTAGGTTGACGCACGTAGAAATCTACAAGTTCAAGTCCTGAAACATCTGTGGTCATTCGGTGCGGCAGGCGTGATGACAGGAGGACCTCAGACATGCTTGGTGGTCCGGAGGGATTTTAGTGTGCACGCTTATCAAAGTAACACGAATGCCAACATTTGGATTCTATGACTTGGATACCATTCTGCTGAGATCATGTTTCTATTTTAATGTTTTTATTCCATCGATCAAATCTGTTCCAAACAATCATCGCGAAGGTACGTGGGCTATTTGACCAATCTTCTCTAACGATCGATTAACACTAATGGCACGACATAATATTTTAGATATATTGATGCATACAATAGTTGAATTCATAAAGTGGGGAAATTTAGATGGACGTTAGACAATTGTGTGTCCAAACTCAGTGGCAATAGGTCAGATTATTGACCGTCGTACATCATATTATTTAAATTACCATAGATTTTGTGTCTTTTACACAGTTTTGACCTTGAGTAAGTGTAAGTGCCCATTTTGTTGTTTCCGCACTTGTCTGTCAACAAACAGTGAGGAAACAGTTGCGATGTCAGAACAATTCATAATTAATTAAACCCACAGGTTCAGACTTTACTCCATTATTTAACATACAATTTTATATACTCTCAGTTTCTGGATAGGGACGGGCTTGGCTCTATCTTTTTTTGTCAGATATTCAAATCCTTTACGAATATAAGTCTGATCAATTAAAGTGGTACAAGAATTATTTATAAAAGCACTTAGTTCTTAGACCTAAACAAGAGGTCCGAAAGTCTTGACGCACGGGCGCGTCCATGTTTACCTTTACTGGCGACGCGCCTACATGACTGGTAGCTAGCTGAGCTCACTAGTGCAATACCTGATTTATGATTATTTGGGTATAGCCAGACTACGTGTCTTCAGGTCCGTTTGCAATGCGCGCAGTGAATCTGGATTTGGCATAGCCAGGTTATATTTTTGAACCCTTCGTGTAACTTTTTTGTTCGTCTTATTATTGGGCTTCTGTTGTGTGGAGCCTGATGTTTTTGCCTGTACATTAAAATTAAGATTAAGATTAATTGCATTTGTCTCAGTTTTAGTTGCACATACATCTCAAAAACAGAGGAGGCTAGGTTGTGTTGATATGCTTCATGTATAATCAATGTGTAATTAAAAGCCTGATGTTGAAATGTTAAGATCTGTATCAACCAAATAGATGCACCATCTGTAAAGTACACTGAGCTCACAGTAAGCCTGCATTAGGGTGTATGGGCCTATAGGAGTTGAGAGCTGCTGGGCACTGATATTATAAGACTAGAGCAATGGTCACTTCCTCTTTCCCTTTTTCTGTTTCTCTCCAGAGGCCTTTTAGAGAGGGAATTTACTAGACCATGTGGTGGCCCAGGAGCAAGGCTTTTTGTCTGGACTCTTTCAGCATCCCTGTGCACGGACTAGCATCCTACTCCTAGCACACAGTAGGCCGGTACCAAGCACGGGAAGAACAAACAAACACCCCGCCCTCCTTCTCCCCCCCCCCCCCACGCCACCCCCCACTTCCAGAAACCCAATGCTACATTATTTACATCATGGGATGTGTCAAGTCGAAGAAGAGCGACCCCACTCAGAATGCCAATTCTGTGGAGAGGGTGGATGGCCAGCTGGGAACGCAGGTCAGCGAGCGGACCATCCTGGTGGACTCGGAGACCGGGCCGGCACGGGACTCGCCGCGGGTCAACCCAGTTCTGCTGGACTACGCCCAGCGGCTCTCGGAGGAGATAATTGCCCGTGCCGTGCAACAGTGGGCGGAAGTGGACAGCCGGTAC
>NW_024880320.1:0-25000 GCF_900700415.2 Clupea harengus
GCCCTGTCACCATGCAGGACAGGCTCCTGTATCACCGCTAGCAGGCTCCTGGGGTCCATCATGACATCCTGCAGCTCCTGGTGCGTTGCTGTCTTCACTCCCTTGTTTATGGTCCATGGTTTATAGGGAACGGGCCACTTGGGAATCGCCAAGACGCTTAATTGAATCTGGTCCCGCTTCTACTGGCCTGGCAATCGACAGGAAGTGGAGCCACTCATCAACCAGTGCGACGCCTGCACAGCCAAAAAGGGGCAGATGCCCCACTGCAGCAGGATCAGGTGGGTGTGCCTATGAAGTGTGTGGCTGTGGACATCCTGGGCCCTTTTCCCACCACCGACCAAGGGAACTGCTACATCCTCGTGGCTATGTATTACTTCACTAAGTGGCTAGAGGCGTATGCTGTATCCGATCGGATTGCTGCCCCCACTTCTGAGCCCTTGAACAGCGAGATGTTCTGCCATTTTGGAATGCCTGAGGAGCTTAACAGCAACCAGGGGCGGAACTTCGAGGCTGGCATGTTCAGCGAGGTCTGCTGGCAGTTGGGCATCAGAGTTATGGACTTGTATAGCGGTTTAATCCGGATCACTCAGACAGGGACAGAGAGACTGTGCCACCTAACCCCAATCCCTTGCCACGACAAACGGAGGTGCCTGAGGGGAGATCTCAACGTAACCAACAACTTCCCCAGTTGGTGTTGTAAACCGCGGTCACTGGGGATCGTTGACCGGCTTGGTGGGGGCTGTGTAATGTGTGTGGAGTTGCGCATTTCCTATTTGTATATAGTTCACCCATAATGTTTTAGCAGTGGTGCTTGGTGGTGGTATCACTCCGGATTACTGCTCTTATGCCTTCCCTTTTGTGTCCTGTTTTAGTGCGAGTACCGTCATGGTGTCCGCTGTCTGCATGTAGGGTGACCAGACGTCCTCTTTTGCCCGGACATGTCCTCTTTTTGAGACCTAAAAATTGCGTATGGCAAGGATTCCAATATCGTCCGGGATTTTGCCTCGTCGGATATTTGTGTTGGATTTCTCTGTGACTGTCTCACAGTGTCGCTATGTAAACACGCCTGTGATCAAAGATGAATTATAATACATCTAGAAGAGTACCTAATGCTATGCCCTTGAAATGGCAAACCTATCTCTGTCATGGTTTTCATTATTTCGGGGGAAGGAAATAGTCAGTAGCAATCTATAACACAATTATATACGTATCATACATAAACTATGGCAACTATTAAAAAGCTATTCAAATAAATGAATCATTTCTTATTTTCTTTGGTATTTTTGTCATATACAGATATGCAATGATGATTGCTGGGTAATATATATCTTGTTATATCTTAGGAGATAGACACAGACAGGAGATAGACACAGACAGGACAGGAGGTAGACACAGACAGGAGGTACATATGTGTCCAGAGAGCAGCTTTGGAGTGGGGCGCTGGAGGCGCTGTCCCATGGTCACCAGTTCAAACCTCAACGAAGGGAGAAGGTGGAGAGGACCTGGAGGAGAGCAGGGAGAAGGTGGAGAGGACCTGGCAGACTCAGAGCCCCTGAAGCAGATGTGACGTCTTGATGGCTTACTTGGCCCGAAACAATCCAGTGGAAAAGCAGGAGGTTATAGACTTTTTTTAGTGGCCCGACTCCACTGCACCGCAGAACACAATCCCTTGTATCCATGACTCTGAACCCACCATAAGGTACTTCTGTGTACATACACACACAACTGTATATATGCACTGGAATGCTTGGCGAAGGTCTCTGTTTGGACAGGTCAGATGCATGACTCACTCACTTCACCCCAGTGGGATTTCAACCTCTTACCATCAACATTGTAAACTACATACTTACCACTGCACCATATAGATCCTGTCCGCCCATGCATCTCCCAAATGTTTGAGGGTAACATAGTAGGGCACTGAAGCCTAACATGTACTTAAATTTGATTGAGGATGAATGAGGAATTAGGGGACCATTACCATCCCTTACATAACATGGCCTCTAGGGGCGCTGTAGACAAGAGGTTTTACTTCTTGCTCATGGGTTGCCTGTGTGTGTTTGTGTGTGTGGGGGGGGGGGTCTGCAGTCAGATAGTCTGTCCCATCGTCTTTTCCTAACACACTTTTTATGGCTTCAAGCAAAGATAAAAATAAAGTTAAATAAAATTCATAAGGACTTATGAAAAGACAACCGCTGTGCTGCACACACACACATTATGTCAAAAGGCAGACTGTAGTGGCAAAAGTTTCGGGGTTTTCCTTTAACCCTGTTCCTATTCCCTAATGCTTGTACCATCTGGAGAGTGCGAATGCAGATTTGTCAGACTTGCAGCCATTTCCTAGCCTGAGGATGTCATACTCATAATTCTAGTCAGAATATGAGTCTGATATCGCTCCATTGGGCTGTGATTATGGGGCGTGTTTCAACCGAACCAGGAGAAAAAATGCCTCTTCGCTCAATTGGTTACCTACAACCAATCAGAACAACGTAGTATGTGACCAGGGGCAGCTGATACATTACACTTTTACCGGATCCCGTAGGAAGGAAGGCAAAAATATTTTCGATTGACAAATGCCTTTATCGCGTTTCTCTGTTCCTCTTTCAAAATGAATGCACTGTCAATGTCTAAATGGACTCGAATCTATACATTTCAGCTCTCCAGCGGCAGCCATGTTTGTTGAAAACGAATTCAACTCGTGTGTTGGTGACGTGGTTGGTTACGTTACTGTTGATCATCTGTCCATCATCGTATAAAGCCCGCCTTAACAATTTGATTGGTACGGCCGATATCGAGCCGCAGATAATTTCTCCTCAATGGAGTAATGCCAGACCGAACTTCCCAACCAAAAAAATTGTGGGCGGGGCTAAATTCGGTCTGGTATCCAGGCTAGCCATTTCCCATAACGAATCCAAATTGCGTTACCGAAACATTTATTGCAAAGTAAATCAACATGAAAAATAAATGCTGATATTTCAGTGTCCTTCTGATCTTTAGTTTTGCCGATGCATCCCCGGTCAGGACTACGACCTGGCCAAGACTCCAGTTATGTAGGCAGAGGTCAATCACGGTGTTGCTTCGTAGTAACGCCTATACGCCGAAACACACCAAACGCGTTTTTAAAAACGGGACGCTAGCAAATGCATTGTTTCCTATGGTACGGCGCGCCTTGCGTGTGCGCCTTTTCTCCGCCACGCGTTGCGTCTTTCTAGCGTTTTTTAGATGCGCTTAAAAGTTGAACTATTCTCAACTTTCCAGCGCAAGGCGCGGAGGCGCACCGCTCATCAATGTCACACTCGGCCCAGGCAGGTTGCGCACGCAGTTCCGCTTCCTATAGGCGCCGGGCAAAACAGCCTGGTGCCTCTGCGGCTCTGACGTTTTTGAAGCGTCTGCCGTTTTAAAAACGCGTTTGGTGTGTTTCACCCCTATGGGCCGAAACACACTAAACGCGTTTTTAAAAACGGGACGCTGGCAAATGCATTGTTTCCTATGGTACGGCGCGCCTTGCGTGTGCGCCTTTTCTCCGCCACGCGTTGCGTCTTTCTAGCGTTTTTTAGATGCGCTTAAAAGTTGAACTATTCTCAACTTTCCTGGGCAGGGCGCGGAGGCGCACCGCTCATCAATGTCACACTCGGCCCAGGCAGGTTGCGCACGCAGCTCCGCTTCCTAGGCGCCGGGCAAAACAGCCTGGTGCCCCTGCGGTTGTTTTGGCCGCCGCACTTTGCCAAGGCGTTTTTGAAGCGTCTGCCGTTTTAAAAACGTGTTTGGTGTGTTTCAGCCGTTCAGCAAAGGACCGAAACACACCAGACGCGTTTCTAAAAACGTGACGCTAGCAAAACCATTGTTTCCTATGGCACAATTCGTGCGCGCCTTTTATGCGCCGCCTGTCGCGTTTTATAGGTGCGCTTAAAAGTTAAAATATTCTCAACTTCTTAGCGCAAGGCGCAGAGGCGCGCAGCTCGCACGCAGCCCCGCTTCATAGGCGTGTTCTCTTTTTCACAAACTCAAATCTGGTCGCCCTACTGTATGAAATCTCCCTTGTGTGTCAATGCATTCTGTGTCTGATCAGTGACGACTGGCATACCCAGGATCGCACGGCGTATGGGATGAGTCCCTGTCATTTAACCACAGATCTGTTGTGTGTCCACACAACCGCCTCTGTTCTTCTAGGCTAGCACGCTAATATTCAACTTCTGGTCTCTACATCTTTGGAATTGATATTTTGGTGATAGACAGTGAGTAATATTAATGACTGGGTATTTACTAATTTTAATGACCAACCGGTCAACATTTTACATTATTACCTGAGCGAATGTTATGGAGGTACAGTTTGAAACAGACACATATTTCGTTTACATTATGTATATTTTGGTGTACAGAGAATAGGGATTAAACAAACAAAACAAATCAATGGTGACATTAAAACATGGTTATTTGACTGATAGCTTCAACGATGAATTTAAAGGGAAAAAAGCATTATCTTCCCAAAGTCACTATAAAACTTTACAATATGTATACAATTTTATATACACATATATTTCAGAAAAAAAAATCTTCCATCTTAAGATATCATTGCTGCCAAAATAAACTCCATGAAAGAAAATAGATTAAGACATTTGTGCAGTTAAAGGTCACAGGAACAGGAAATGTACATCATGGTAAGACCACAACTTATAAGCAGGACTGGATGGTCAGCCACAATTTTGTGCTTGTTCCACCCACATGGTGTGACCATGCTTCCAATCATCACAGGTCCAGTGTTTATGACATAGTCCTCAAACGAGTCCTCTTCTGCAGCCACCACATAATGACTGCGAGCACTTCCAAAAAGGCACAGAACAGATGTCACTCAATCACTTCAAAGTAGTGCAGAATGGCCATGATGTGTTGGGGCATGAACACGTATCCTGTGTACACGGCCATTCCTGCTACGGAGATTAAGAGGGAATCTGAGGCGATATTAAGGACAACACAGTGCCATGGAATAAAGAGGACTGTACAACACGCCAATGTTGTATATCATAAGTAGAAGTGAGCACTGTGCTCTTAACACAGACTTATAAAAGAACAGGCTTACCAGAACACTCAACATTGAAGAATTGTGTAGATTGAATGGTAACACTGAGAAGCAATGGCATCGCACAGCTAAGAATCATATGGTTTCACTCGAAACTGTTGTAAGTAAAGGTATGGAATGGAAGGTATGGAAACTTCTGTGAACATTTCACCTTTTCTTGTTGAAGTGACAGGGACTCCCTTACTGGGAATGTATGATGTAATAATACGTCACTGAATTCAAATTACTTTACATTTGTTACTTATTATGGAACCATATATTTACGAGATTTATGTTGAGCTCTCACGAATGTCAACCAAATCAGTTTAAAAGAATAATCAGCTGAGCTCTCTCGTGGTTAACAACGTCGCCTGATTTGATCTCCTCCCACAGACTGAAGGGGCCAGTGATCCTCTAAAGTATGTCTTCGCATGGCTGAAAGAACTATGTAAACAGGCATTACGGAGACACTAGCTTTCTTTGCTAATGACAACCAACACGTAATCTGTAACGTTAGATAATGAGTACAGTGAACTAGCCCTGGCGTTTCTAGGCTACTTGATAACATTCGTCATAACTCTATAACAAAACAGTGAGTGTAATGAGCGGGCAGCAGTATTCCTTTCCTGACATCAACCTGGAAAGCGAGTATTTTTAAGTTGATCTTCGCTAATCATAGTTATCAATCGTGGTGAGCCTGAAGATAGCCAACATAGTCAGGTAGCTAACAAGTTTAGATGCGACCAATGGACTCAACATAATTAAGTTGGGTTTACTTTCTCAACCTAAAATAGAACCAATATAAGGTTTGTCTTTTACTGGCCAAACAGTCCTAACTATACAGAATGTACATTTAGTTCGCTAAATAATCTTGGACACCTAGCTAGCGAGCTAGCAGACTAGCAAGTACAACTAACGAGTTGTGTCACACTGAATTGCGATCCTGGAATACAAAACCACCATTTCAAGGTTTTAAAGGATACTGAAGATTGTCCGCTCCCAGGGTTCCAACATATACAGAGCCGTGACGAGTAAATATTGGTAATAAAACCAAGATAACTGTTTCCAGGCATCCCCAAGCGCCATGATTTTCGAGGAAGCCTTTCTTCTTGTGCTTCCCGACAGCCTCTTCCGAACTATTTCCTGGTGACAATGACGTTTTGTCAGGCGTCAACCAATGTAGGCTCGAACGAAGTCTCAGGTGTGTTAGGGGGTGAGGGGTGTGGCAGGGCAGGGCACTCGAATACTCGAGTACTCGAATACTCGCCGTTCATGTAGTTAAAAGGCGACTTTATGAATCACACGATAAAAACTCCTACTATACTACTAGTGTAATTAAAGGACAACACGATTTAGTATCCATGTTGATCCTGCATGAAAATATGGGTATCAGAACAAATTACACACCCAACAATGATCTCTGGCACTCAATTCAGGGATTTATAACATTTTATATCATGTTGTACACTGCACTGCAAGGACAATGTTTTAAAAAAAATGCTTCTCACTGCTAAACCTCTGAAGCCTAAATATTCCCAAACACAATAAAAAAAAGTAAAGGAAAAATCAACTTTTAACAAACCATATGCTTGGCAACTCACCTCTATTAGAGGTAGTATTTACAGACTTATGGTGGCAGCCTGTAAAAATCAGTTAATTTACTGCTTTCCTCAAACATTTTGACACAGTAATCCTTGTGTAACAAAGTTGTTCAATGTCACGATTTGATGGCAAAAGGCAAGAATTACATAATCAAACCTCAGCAAGTCAACTCTATGACCCTTGATGAAGATGTGTTCCAAATCGGCGCCTTGTGGCCCTCAACTGTGGCTAGCCAATATGTTGAAGAAATGGTAAACCTCATCCTTGTCATACACAGCCACCTCTGTGGAACACTCTGTACACAGCACTGGATGGTAGATCTCGTCCTCGGCCATCCCTCCCAAACGGCTGTCTGTGGTTCCTGGCTGGGTGACCTGAAGCTGGGTGACCTCGAGCTGGGTGACCTGAAGCTGTGTGACCTCAGGCTCGGTGACCTCAGGCTCTGTGTCCATTTGCTCGTGTCTCCGCTTGTTCCTCTGCTTCTTCTGCTTCCTCTGTGGTGCTTTGTACTTCAGAACCTCCTCTTTGTTGACAGAGCAGTTCATTACGAACATTGCTCTGTACTGCGTCCTGAATTTCTCATGTCTGTGGTCAGAACAAGAGGACATTTTTCCATCAGACTAATTTTAGAAACACCACCTTTCTAAATGATAATAACAATGATATTTGTAGTTTTAGTTTTTGGTCATTGATTCAATAACACTAAGTTATCATAACTGCTAGTGGATTGTTTCTAGTTTGCAGTGCTCTGATTGTAAATAGAATATTTCACTCAGATAAGTACATCAAGTATGTCTAAACATGAGAAGGAGAAGCACTCAAAATTTCGTTGTATAAATACAATGACAATAAAGGCTTTTCTATTCTATTCTATACATGAAACATAAGTAGTATTAATACAGCCAAACCAGCTGCAAGCTCAAGAACAGGAAATTAAACATCGAATCAATAAATGGTTCCTCATTGTTTGATTTAGCAGGTTCAGAGTAAACAAGTTCATTTAAACACTTTACTACGCCAGTCTGGTGCCTAGAAGCATATTTGTATCGTCAGCTCAAACGGTATGAAATGACAACTATTCTGCTTAGAGATCGGTCACTCATCCTCTCACCTCTGACAGTCCAGACATAGCATGGTCATGCACGAGGGGCAGTTCAGTACAGCATCGCTGGAGGGAAGACCCTGCGACCGCATCCTGTTGCTTCCAAAGTTTGCTTGATACCGGCGGTCGACTCTATACCTATAGGAGGGTGTAAATGATCAGATTAATGTTAAGTATGTGTGATTGTAGTGTGATATTATTATTATGTATGTGTGATAATTCCATATTCAGGTAGGCTAACCGTCTCCTCTTGGCATCGATCCAAGCTTGATCACGGTCATCTTCATCTGGATCATATAATAACTCATCATTTGTAGGGATGGTGCGCTGTTTTTTCTTTCTTTGAGACTTGGAGCTTCCTGCGGACCCAAATAGACTTTAGCGCATAATAGTTGTGTGGTAGAAAGGCCAGACTGTCCAAGCAGTCATGCTGCAAATGATCTAATAAATGAAAGCAACTGTAAAAACGCATACCTGCTTTACCCTCCTGATCTGAATCGGAATCAGTGTCAAAGTAGATGTTGTCATACATCTGTGGTGGTTGTGATCCAGATGGATTAGAGCCTCCACTTGTTCCTGAGGACACAACAGCTGCACAGTAAAAGTGCTGATTAGTTTTTAAAAGTTTTTGTTACATTTTTTACATCACCAAGGAAAACAGCCAACCAAGGTATATACAGAACCTTTGTGGTGCATCTACCACTGGGGCCTTCACTTTATGAGGTTCATTTCCATGTGGGGGTATTTTTACTTTTACTCACAGCAAACTCTCCATCACTTTATCACTCTCTCTCTCTCTCTCTCTCTCTCTGTCTGTCTGTCTGTCTGTCTGTCTGTGTGTGTGTGTGTGTGTGTGTGTTCTACCTTGTTCAAGAGGAGCTACCCAGTTGCCTTCGATAGACTTCATGGTGGTAGTGAGCTCTGCTTCCATCTCCTTCTCGAATTCATCATCACTGGAAGACTCGCTCTCCCCTGTAAGGTATTCCCGAAGGAGTTTCTTCTTCTGTTCTGGAGTTCCATTGAGGAGGATGTCAAGTTCATCCTCAGAGCTGGAGAGACAAGAGACAACATAGCTTCAGACAGACTCCATCGGCCTAACTCATGGTGCGTTAGCTTTCAACAAGCTAACTAGTGATACTATCAACTGACACACCACATTATCGTTTAGGTGAACGTGTACCCTTTAACTTTATTAACACTATTGCTGGGGTATTTTCGCTGGTCGCGGCATAGTATCCATCGGCCAGAATAAACGCGTATGTTGTCGTGGCCTATTTGTTTACAATCTAACCAAACAGACAGTATGCTAGCTGTCTAGCTAAGTGAATTACCTGCTAGCTCTCTCCTCGTCACTTGGCTCCTCAATTTCGTACGAGTCATAGTCTTCCTTTCGATTCATTTCGTCTGGCAAGAAATATTTTCCTCACGAATAAGTCCTCACAATTTTATTATACTCAGAACCTGTCTCCCATACTGTTAAAGTTCCTGAGTTCCAAACGTGCATGTACTTAGTCACTTCCAGGTCACCACATATGGCAAAATAAAAGTCGTTCTATTAAGAAGGAAAATATTGAAAAAGTGAAATGCTTTAATTTTAGTAGTGAAATCCCTAATGCATGAACGTTTCCCACAATGGACTAAGGTACGTTTAACCGTTTTTTTGGGGGGGGGGGGATTGACACACAACATAACGGGTCGGTTTTTTTTGTTTGTTTGATTGTTTTTGGGGAATTGTGGGTGGGCCTTCAGCACCCTTTTGCCTCTGATTGTGTATCTCAATTATGTTTCGCTGTAGTCTTCAATCTAAAGGTTCTACCTCTTTGCCTTTAGATATAAAAACATGAAATATACACTCACAAAATACTCACCTAAACTTTCCAGTTGATTAGGTACACCTAGCGAAAACGAATGCAGTATAATACAACAGTTCTGCAATAAATCACCCTTTATGATTGTAATAATGTTCAGTTGACGTTGAAACAGTTTAGAAACAGATGTGGCGATTCAACTGTATGATCAATTTGGAAGATGTAGTTGGTGGTGCTGTTCTGTTATTTAGCATAGCTTCATTGATTGAAATGGGGTGGTCAAAACAATAGAAACACATGACAGTACAAGGCAAGGCAATCAACAACACCACAAACGACAGCCTCCAAAATGAACACACAACTCAATCAACAGCTCTCGAAATTAGTTTAAACAAATTCCTTTAAACCTTCATGAAGCTAAAATGTATTGCTGGTGAATTGGGCTGCATTAGTTTTAGCTGAACTGCAACTGTCAACTGAGTGTATATAGATAGACAGACAGACAGACATAGCCTTTGATAATTGATGATTGTAATTTAATATATATTTAATATATCATCACATTACTAATATATACTTAATATATCATTACTGAGAGGTGCCTGTAGCGAAGGGAAAGCGTAGTCACCCCACCCAGACTCGAACCCGGGTCTTGGCACTCTGAGATTCTTTTGAATGAAGAGTGCATTACAAATAAAATAAATTATTATTATTATTGTCTATAGGGTGCCAAACATGCACTCTGACAGCCACGCCAAAGAGCCAGGCTGCTTGGCATGGCAGTCAGAGCACATACTCATCTGAAGTGACGATCACATCGTCACAGTGCCCCACATGATTTTGTTGTATGACCTACAATGACAATAAAAAAGTTTTTTTTTTTCAAATGAATGCACTGTCGTTAGTGCATTGTGGAAATCCTTGAATTTACCTAAAAATCCTGGAGGGACTGTCATGTGGGAAAGGCTGGCTGGAGGGACTGTCATGTGGGAAAGGCTGGCTGGAGGGACTGTCATAGCACCCATGGTTTTAGCCTCCTTGCGAGAGTGCCTGCCTGCCTTCCCATGCCCGAGGTTGCAAGTTCGAGTCCGGTGTGGGACTGTGGTTGTGTACTGTACGGTGCTGTGACCCGGATATTTTGACTAAGCATGATTTAAACACAAAAGCAGTGAGTTGAGTTTTGTCCTCATTTGGCTGTATCTGAGACAGAACAGCCCCAAGACCACTAATGGATGCGTCGACAGACAAGAAGAAAGTTGTACTGAAATCTGGGTGGGCTAAAGGTACACTATTCACCAGTGCGATTCTGAAAACCGCCCCTGTACACTCAAGGGACCAGTCCTGAGGACAGTGTCCTCTTCTTCACAGGCCTAATCATGCCCTTACGTTTGAGTGGTCGCTCAGAAACACTTGTATGCGCAACAAGTGGCCTTGTGAGTATGGAACCGTTTTCAATCTTATTCTGGTAGTAAACCATCATACCAAGAAAGGAGCGGATCTAACTCACAGGCGGTGTGAGTCCATAGTGGAGAAAAATAAATGACCATCTGCTTGGTGGTGAAGTGGGAGGGCATCTTTAACAGTGCGCACATCTAAAGCCATCTAAAGTCGGTAAATATACACACTAGCACTAATGGAGAAGCGTAGTCACTGCTCGATTTCATGATGATTTCCTTCTCCTCCATCTCATCCAGAGTCTCTTTCAACGTCTGATGAGTCGAAGATAACCTGCAGTACGGCAGCTGGAAGGGACGGTCATCTGTCAACCTCATCCTGTGGCAAAACTCACGTGCCCCACCACAGTCAAGATGATGCTAGAAAAAGACGCTCTCATGTTCCTTTATCAGCTAATGTATCCCTCCAGTGGGAAGAGACTTGACAGTTGTCAGTGGGTATAGCACCCAGATCATAACTCTGCAGCGTACAGTCACCTTTCCCTACACTGCTGCCAGAATCACAAAATCATCTCTCTTAGGCGGTAAGCTATTCCACACGAGGCTCAGTCATAGGCTGGACTCTTCAGTCTCAGTGCGCCCACTTTATCTGCGATGGATTCACCTTTCCATCTCTCCTAATTTATGCCAAGCCTACTCATGAAGTACTCACACCCCCACGACAATAGCCTATCAGACAACACTTCATCATCACTTAAGTGGAACATGGGATACATCACTACAATGTTGAATAATTGGAGCAACACAATCCAACACAAATTTTCAGTTTTTTCTAATTTTCTGATTGAAAAAAATTGGGAAAAAAGGTTCAGTACCCAAAAATGAAATGTCAATACTGAAATAAATGAAACCTTTTATATTGGATATTTGGCTTCAATTTTCTGTTTTTCTAAATGTTAGTTTGTGATAAGAAAATGTAACTGATGAGTGTTACACAGGCCCATTAGGCACCATAATTCTTGAGCTATTCAGTTATTTTATGTAGTTTTACCGAGGTTGAAATCTTTGAAAATTACCCTAGTAGACCGGTCTGCTGTCACCATTCATTTCTGCGAAAAGTGAATAACACAAAGAGGGAGAGGGGTAAAAAAAACATGTTTTCTGATATCTGGGCATTCTGAAGTAAACACTATCAATTGTTGTTATTTCTTTATTGTTACGGTTTGTATATCAGCATTCCTCCATTTCATTTAATGGAAGCTTTGGTCACAGAGTGTGAAAAAACACATTCATATACAGTGCACTTTTAAAAAGATTGGGGGGAGAGGGGGGGCAACAGAACAAATGTATCCATTTATGATTTTTTTTAAAACAATATGTGATCGGGTTAAATCTACATTTTAAGGCAAACATAATAATGCAGTACTACTATGGAATGAAAATAAACAGAAGAAATACGCTTTATATGAAATTTTACTTAAGAGATGAAAAATTTATCAAAACTATTAGTTTGATTATGATGATCATGAACCGTACAGTGAAAACTAATACAACATATACAAGGCTTTTAGTGACAATACACTTTTAATAATAGTAACAATCAGCTCAACTTTTTCTTTTTTTCTTTCATTCTTTCTTACAAGGTACATGAGCAGCATCACAGAGAGGATTACCAAAATCAACTGCTTTGAGGATTACACTAAGCAAACATAAAAATAAAAATGGACAAAAAAATTACGAAAAAATGAAGGTGATATTGACAGAGCCAACCCCATGAAGAAGTGACACTTTATAACAACTTTAAAAACAGACGTGATTAGACTTTTTTTTCCTTCCTTGATAGGTTCTTGTGCTGTGCGGGCAAGTGGAGACTTCTCACCGAGGGCCTCCGCACTTTTAATCGAGGGAATATGTGGAGGGATTATGGTGTCTCTGGTAGTGGTGACATCCTTCCGAGAAGAAGTGCCCTCCCCTTATAAGATATTCTCTCTCTCTCTCTCTTTCTCTCTCTCCCCCCTCCATCTTCTGAAGGGAAGAGGAAGCCAAAAGCGGGGAGGATGCCTGCACCATTAAACAACCAGTCCAGTCTTTTAAGTATCTCCTTTTAGGACCCCGAGACAGCTTTGCAACAGTTGAAGATTACCCTGTAGATAGGGTGGGGGCATAGGGAGGGAGAGAGAGAGAGAGAGAGAGAGAGAGAGAAAGCAAATCACTGAAATGGCTTATGGAGAACAAAGTCATCCGAGTTCTGGTCTGGGGAGCAGCGGTACAGTTACCTTAGCGTGTTTCAGCTCCAGCTCAGCCAGTTCCACCAGGTTCTTCCGGAAGGCTGCTACTCGTCTTGTCTTGAAATCTATCAATTCTGAATTTTAAAAGGCAAACACACTTTGTGTAAATTTTCCCTGTAACACTCATCAGGAACACAGAAGTCCTCTGTGCTTGCCAACATTGCATTTTGGTGTGCAGAGGGAAAAATCGTACCTTGTTTGGCTGACTCGGAAATTTTCTCAAATTTCTGACAGCTCAACTGCTGGCTGGTTTCTGCTTGTAGGACATCTTTGTTCTTAGCCCTTGCTTTGTCCAGAGCTTTGTTTGCATTCTCGTAATCAACGAGTGACCTTCCCCGTCTGTACAAAAGGTCCTTTAAGAAAAGATATGCATCTCGTCATTAAACTAACTGACAGCGTAGCAGGTTATTCAACAACGTCTTCAAACTAGGGCTGTCAATCGATAAAAAAAAATGAACGAATTAATCGCACATTTTAAAATTAATTAATCGCAATTTTTTTTATTTTTTTTTTAAGTTGCGTTAACTGCGTTAAAATATTTTATCGCGTTAAATCGCGGCCGCATTAATCGCATAGATTAACGCTGACAGCCCTACTTCAAAGACATCGGTGGTCCCACCCATAACGGATGAGATATCGCCCGTGGCAAACATGGCAGTTCTGACTTGAAATTATTATCTTTGTAATTACTTTCATCTAAAAGAAAATGACATTTAACCTTTGCAGCTTGCGACTCCCTGAGGTAGTACTTCAACAGGTCAGCGAGTTTCAGGTCCTCATCGGCTGCTACACGCGCCTCAATTTTCTGCATTTGAAGGAGAAAGAAGAAATAAGACTCTAAACTAAACATGAAAGGCAAAGTGACCACCTACTCTTCTCCAGCTGACAGTTCTTTCCATGTGTTCATCACAAACTTTTATTGTAACAAGCACTAACTCATTTAACAGTAACAGAATTAATTCAGCTTAACTGAATACAATTTTAGACAGGATTTAAGAAAATAATGACTTTTTTACAGTATAAAAATTAAATGGTTTACCCGTGTTTTCTCAAAGAGCTCTGACACCTTCAGGAAGAATCTACAAATCAGACAACAAACAGACACATACTTTGTTAAAAAAAAAAAGCAAGAACACGGAAGTCATTTGATCAGGAACAGGAACTACTTTACAAGATAAACGCACTTGCACATATCTGTTGAATCCTGGGTCCCGAGGCTGTACATTGCGGAGGCAATTCTGTTGATGTCGTCTGCAGCGCCTGAAAAGAAGGCAGAGCTGTGACCAAACGCTTCGACACAGACACTAAGAAAACCCAACGTACATCCATCTTACATCCAAAGCCAGCCTTATCGCATGCACAGATGCACCCGCTTCCTCATCCAGCCAACCCAGTCAGTGTACAGATGCTGTTCATTTGACTCCATCCATCCGCAGGATCTTTTGGGTTAATGCATCCCATTTTTGTTGCTGCTTTTAGAGGCAAGTATCATGTTTTATTGTTGTGGAAATCCATAGCCATGGACAAATGTTTAAGACCACACCTGAGAAAATATACCGTTTTCTCGGAACGCAGTGATTGCATCAGAAATGAAATTGACTGCATGAGATTGCGTCAATCTTACGTCGGCGTATTGTAGTCAGCTTTCAATTGACCAGCATGTCATTATGCCATGTTTTGCCTTTTCTAAAAACACACAAAAATGGGTAGAAGAAAAGTGTCACTCGCAGATGCTCAGACCGCTTTCTGTCTGAATTTCACAACTGCATTGCTAATGGCTTGTTCAGAATATCCTTTCTGGTGAAGAACCACAATTTGTGCCCTCTGGACTTCTGTGAGTGATGCTTTTAAACCCATATCCGTGGGTTTTTAGAAAAGGCAAAACACAGATAAACGGGGCATAATGACATATTTACGGCATGATAGTCAATTGAAGTGACTACAATAGGCCGACGTAAGGATGACGCAATCGCATGGAATCAATTTCATTTCTGATTCAATCTCTGCGTTTGGAGAAAAAAAGTACAATTTCTCAGGAATAGTCTTGAACTTTTGTCCACAACTGCATTAAACAAGACGATCATTGGCCAAGACCATGGATATGGCCTATGCGAAAATGACAGTTGACTGCACAGACAGCTTTTGGTTGGACACTATGCTGTGTGTTGGCAATAACAGCAGGATCTTGTCAACAGAGTTTATAGGCCCCTGCTTGAGGTGGTGGTTCAATAAATAATGAGAATTTCTTACCACTGAACAACTGGACA
This sequence comes from Clupea harengus, assembly GCF_900700415.2. Classification (NCBI taxonomy): domain Eukaryota; kingdom Metazoa; phylum Chordata; class Actinopteri; order Clupeiformes; family Clupeidae; genus Clupea; species Clupea harengus. Next base: position 15,515 of record NW_024880320.1, read on the forward strand.
GTCAACCATCACATTCACTACACTCATACAAGCAGCCAGCCTTCAACAATGCCTCAGACACGACCAGGCAACGCTCTCTCTTCTCAGACAATGGGACTGGCAAGAACAGATTCAACTTACCCATTTCCACATCAGTCAGCAAATTAACATGAAGAAAAGAGTAGACATAAAATACTGTGCACAGAGGTGGACAGTAAAAGTACACTTGCTTCCACCAACAGTAAAACATGATACGTTTCAGCCTGGAAGAGACCCGATTGGTTCTTGACCCATTTTTATATTAATTCCCCAACCGAGACCAATGCAAAATGACTTGAATTCGAGTGTTAGCATCCGTGTGCTTACCTAAAGCCTGCCAATGAGAGGTTGGAGAGAGGAGACTTACTTTTATGAGATCTGATCATTCTATCTGATTTCACAGACGCGTCTTTGACCCGGTTATGATATTCTATAAGGAATGTCTTCTCATGCTCAAAGAAGTCATCGACGTCCTGCAAGACAGAGTGGAGGCCTTCAAATAAAACACCACAACTTCATAAACACAAGGGTACGATACGTGTTTTTATGCAAGACAGAGTGGAGGCCTTCAAATAAAACACCACAACTTCATAAACACAAGGGTACGATAAGTGTTTTTATTGACATTTAACTACTTGCTGACACAAAAAAAAAAGTGTTTCACCTCCTGTTTTCACCTAACTCTGTAGCCCTTTCCTCCACCCCTCCCCCACACTCTTCAACTGAACTCTCCACTCCTCCACAGCTTGCCTCAGTGAATCACATGATGGTCACATGGCGGTGGTGAACCTCGCACGGAGGCACTAGCTCCACCCCGGCCTGGCCTCTGCACTTCGGGCACTCACCTTCACTCCGGCCACCAGCACGCCGTCTGCCGACTTCACCACATTCTTGAAGAAGTCCTCCAGCTTCTCCTTCTTGTTCTTGCCTCGTACGCTCAGCTGGGGAAAAGCAAGCGGATGGAGGGAGTGAGTGAGCGCCGATCACTTGCAGGATCCAAGTCGAGAGACATCAAATGTCATGTCATGTCAAATGTTATCTGACACTTCAATTCAAGTGGGGGTTGGGATTGCACTTCAAGGGAGACTTCTTCCCCTATACACAATTTAGGACATAGTAAGAATGGAAGAAAGCGCCATCGCTTCACTTACATCTTGGTTGTACTCTAAAAACACGTGGAAATTCAGGTCTTTGCGCAGGACAGGATGGGCAGCCACACGACACAGAAACACCTCGTGCATCGCCACAGTCTTCTTGAAAATGGCCAGGTATTCACTGGGACAGAGACTCGACAGATCACTCTAACTCCAACAGCAATAAAGCAAACATACAAAGACTAAAACCATGAAAGTGCACAACAACAATAACAACAACAACAACAACAACAAGAAAACAACACACTCACGCCTCCAGCTCCTGCTTCATTTTGGTAAATTCCTCCTTCGTCATGGAGCCCTCTCCTTCGCCCAGCTTCTGCAGCTTCTCGCGGGACGCGTCAAAGTCTGGTCGTGGTGGAGCTGGCGGGATCTGACAGTGACACATAAAGGAGTTCACTCATTTTACGGAAGTCTGGGTTGTTCCATGTAGGTGACCACTAGCTGTCAGAGGTCGATGCAGATTTACGCTAGCTGTGTGAGATCTATGCCATTTCCAAAACACATCACGAAATGGGCTGCAAGTGCCCCACTCTGGCTGGCTTAAAACACCCCCAAATGAGACGTCATAAATCTCACAGTAACGCAGAGGAACATTTGATATACAACTCGTGTGTGTGTGTGTGTGAGTGTGAGTGTGAGTGTGAGTGTGAGTGTGAGTGTGTGCACCCTTCTAGTCAACATCCAAATCAGGCTGCCTGAGTTCCTTTTGTGTCTAGTTTGAAATTCAAAATGAGGAAGCCCCAGCCATCTAACCTCCTAATGCTGCTCTGTCTCTTCTCCAGTCCCAGCTATAAAAAACAATTATAAAATGGCTGGACTTCAGCCAGAGAAGACATTGTCCAAAATACACTGTGGCATCCTTAAGTCCCCACAGAGAGCTCTTTAATCAAAAGATGACGTCTTCTCCCCCTGCTCTGGCTTTCTCTGCAAGCACAAAGTGACTACAGAGGAAAACAGTATGTGTGAGTGTGCTGAATATATATATATATATACACATATATATATACATACATACATAGACACACACAAACAGAAATAACCAAGCAATCTAGGACATTTATGAAACTTCTCATATAGTACCAAGTGTGTCAAAGATGCAGTTAATCATCACTTCATTATGAATCATCACTGTTTCGACATCATTTCCTGTCCGGTGGTTCTTTGGACCTTCTACCTTTGCATACAGATCAGAAGGCAGGGTTAAGAGAATAGCTCTCCAACTCCTGTGAATCAGGCAGGGTTAAGAGAATAGCTATCCAACTCCTGTGAATCAGGCAGGGTTAAGAGAATAGCTATCCAACTCCTGTGAATCAGGCAGGGTTAAGAGAATAGCTATCCAACTCCTGTGAATCAGCCAATGACACCTTGCATTTCTCTGACTTGGGTGACATCCTGACAGACACTTTCCCATAAACATAAGGCACTCGGCAGCCTCTTTTCGAAACCCGTGTCTAACATAAAGCATTTTCCTTGGTAATCAGGAAATTGCATTACACGCAAAATTGCTGACAACCGGTGAGGATATCCACTCAGCGAGGCACCTCCTCTTTTAACTCTTTACATACCACTGGTAAGTTAGTAACACTTTGGTCTGTTCGGACCTCTTAGTACATTACTATAGAGATGAGTACAAATCTAGAGCAGCTACATTTAATATTGCCATCATTACAACCAGCCATTAGGTAACCAACCTGTAGTAGAGACTGAATAAAGCAATTACACTAGTTATTATAATTACACTAACTGTACCTTGCTCTTACAAGTAAGCCAACAAACCTAACCTTACAATCCATACATATGGCAACAGCAGTGCAGACATACAGCACAGTCTCAATCCAGTTTCAACCACAGTGTCGCATTTACCTGTTTGCATAAGAAGACAGTGTTACCTTGGTGGAGGTAAGGGAGCACTGGAAACAAAGTGATACAAAGCCAACTCAATACTCACAATGTACCCCGCATACTCCTCATTCTCCACAAAGGAGTCGTGGAGCCAGATAAATTCTTCGTGCTGGCGTACAACAGAAAACTCATTCTGTTTGAAGTTGGGGAGAGTCGTCTGGGAGGGAAGAAATGGATCAAACATTAACTCTAAATCATATTGACTTTTATTGTACAAAAAAGTCTAAGCAGAACATTAAACCCATTAAAACCAGAACATGACCTACACGCATCACTCTAAGTAGGTTAAGGATGAGCGCTATTGATGAGCGAAATTGCCAACATACAATTATAAGTAGTAAAGCATTTCACTTTCAGTCTAAAATCTTGCAATCCTAAGAGACCTATTGACAGGGGTAAGTGAGACTACTCATTAATTATTAAATAGTGGTTTAAAGCTGCTAATAGCCTTCAGTAATGAGCCATTTTGGATCAATGCAACGGTCAGCTGGAAGACGAAAACAAAACAAACACAGAAAATGTGTGGTGATCTACAACTGCAAATGACAACATCAAGGCTCTCACACGTGATTTATGCTTTACTCTTTGTGAAAAAACATCATATTTGAGAGGAAACGCAGTCTCCTCAGACTTCACAGATAGGGCTCCAACATACCTTTGTATGAACGGTAAACTTGACCTTATCACGCTCACTAAGTGCATCTGAAATATCCACTTGTAAAGTTGCATCAGTTTGGAGATCCACGTTGACTGCCCTTGGCTAAAGTGAGATCAAATAAGGAACAAGAGTTTATATACAAACATACCAAACAATGAGTGGTTTAGAGTAGAACCCTCAGCATGAGTCTGTGCAGGCCTGTTACACTGATCAGATGAATGTCATCTCGAACTGAGATAGAATTGTGTATAAACACATTACTAGTGGTTTTCTAATGTGAAACAAAATTGCGCCAGTCCAAACAACAGCTGATTACTTTATACCTGGGCTCAACATGCAGCGTTTCGATGCCAAACAGGACTACCTTGAGTGGTAAACAGAAGGTGTTTGATTACGACGCACCGTTGGGAAGGGCACACTACCTTGATTTGTCGTGTCAGGCTAAGGTTTTTATGAATATAACAAAAACCCATGAGCAAATCCAAAAGAACTCTATAACATCAGAAAGGTCAATGTTTGAAATGTCTGTAATGGTGATTGAAGCAGTGCTTCGCCATTGTAGGCACTCGTAAAGACAGAAACTGTTTGTCTCGCTAGCCTATAGTTAGCAACACGGTAAACTTACATTGACATAATTTCACGACAAACCAGGCACGCGTGACCTTTATTCTCTCTATTAAATGCTGTCAAAACCATCATTGCTGTCAGACACATGCTCCTTTTCATTCAACTGGTAAATAATGGGCTGATTAGCTAGCTAGCCAAGTTACATGTTGGCATTCCGTGCAGAATCCCGCTAGCAGATAGCACCAGCCACAGTAGGAAGTCAACTGACACTGCAAGCAACACTGAGCCAGGAAAGCTAGCTAGCTAGCGTGAGTTACAATAGCGATTTCACACACCTAGCAGTCATCGCACCTGAACATATTATGGATTGTATTTGACAACTGATTTTAGAACACGCCACTTTAAAAATATGGACGAGTTTAATATAACGGAAAAGTAAGGAATCAAAGAAAAAAACTTACACCCCTGTCCTCTTCAGAGAGGAAATCGGGACCGTCGTCCAGCCCTTCTTGCTGCCAAAATACAGTCAAAATGCACAGTATTTATTGTCTGATCATCATCAACATGACTGGTGTCTTCGCTACTCGACAGAAAGCATTTGCACGTTTAAAATCTTAACCAGGGCATGCAGTAATTGTGGATAAACCTACCATCATGGCTGCTGCGGGTGGAGTACGAATCTGGCGAAGTCGTGTGACGTGCGGCAGCAGGATTTGAAGGAGGAGCCTTCGATGCCTGGTAGGAAACACTGGACAGTGTGAAGGTAGCCTGGTACATGCAAGCCGAATCAAGGTAAACAGGCCTAACCTGTATTGAGATGTAGTGTTATAACAGCTGTTGGCCTATTGGATTACAGCCCTAGGTCTACTGTTTGCATGTATACATATATCTGATAGCCCTGCTTCTGTGCTGGAACTGAGGCATTAGGCACCTGCTACGAATACGGATTTCCGTACCAATAGTTTTAATATTATCGGTCCGGAATGGTTTTTCCGTGCCAATAGTGTCTATTGTTGCCACTGTCGAATTTTCCGTAGATTACTTTCCGTATGGTTTATTCCCATTCCGTAGAATTAGGGAGCATGGTGTTTGTCAGTGGACAGGGATATAAGAACGGTTAACTCTCCCGCTGTGATGAATCCTAGTGCGGCACTGCCCGGTGGGGGCACCTCCGGTCGCTAGGGCTATCTCCGGGGCGCGCCTCACAGGCCCAATGGCCCTCTGTCGGCGCGCCCCCATAATGCTCTGTTCAAGACCACGGTAAAACGTGCGTTCCCCTGATAAACTCAGAAAACAATAGACGCCCCACAGCAACATCTGTCGTGGCCTCAACACCTGCATGGCCTCTGAAGTACGTTAACCTTACATTCGTATTTTTGTTGGTTTGAATCATATTAATAGCAAATCATGTTTATATCAATCAAGCTCGATTGGAATTGTAGAGCCAATATCAATTAGGTTATCCTAATGTCTTTGAAAAAAAACTGTTATGCTGGCAACTTCACTACACAACATTAAGAATGCAAACATATAACATAAAATAGTAAATTACTTGTTAAAAGTAATTAAACAGCATTTGTAATGAAACCAAACTTTGGCACATATTGTAGACAGAGTTGGGGAGAAGTCCCATACTTGGCTTTAATGATTACGCTAATGACTTTGGATCAATTCCACACATCTGTTGTGGAAGGCAGTCAGCTACTTTTACGTCCCTGAAAAGATTTCAGTGTTACACAGAGCATATTTTGAGGATAGTCAGTTATCACTTACATATTCTGCACTATCACTTTGCTCTTTGCACTTTCCAAACACACACACACACACAAGCACAAGATCACTATCTTGCACTACCCATCCTCACAAGCACAAGAACATTATATTTTTTTTTGCACTATCCACACCAGCAGCACAAGATCACTTTCCTCCTGGACACCGACACTGTCGAAATCATTGCACTCTGTACAATAGGGTCCTGTATCTGGAAACACTCTGTGTGAATATGTTCTCCCTATGTGTATGTATATGTGATTTATGTATGTATGTCGGTGAGGTGTATAAGTGTATATGTATATATAAGCTACTAGATGACCTACATTTCCCTCGGGATTAATAAAGTATCCATCTATCTATCCTCTATCCTTTAACACAAGTAACTACACCACATCCTGGAAGTGTTTGGAGATTGGTATCATGGCTGGATGCACAATTTCACCGTTGGTTTTCACCATGGCAATGGAGGTAATTATAAGGGCATCTAAATGGGCTGTTGGTGGTGAAAGGCTGCAAGACAGCACCTGGTTACCTCCCATCCGAGCTTATATGGATGACATTATGTCACTGACAACAACTGCTCCATGTACCCATCGGCTGTTAGCCAAGTTGAATGACAGCCTGAAATGGATGAAAGGGAAACCTGTAGAAGTGAAAATGTAGAAGTGTTTCTATCAGTAAGTGAGAACTGGTGGAAGAGAGGTTTTATATTGATGGTGAGGTGAGGTGATTCCTTCTTTTGTAGGAAAAACTGTAAAGAGTGGCTGAGGACAAGAGCTTAGAGAATTCATTGTTAAGGCTATCAGGACTATCAAGAAGACCTTCCTGCCTGGTAAACTGAAATTGTGGTGGTGGCAGTTTTGGCTTCTGCTGCATAAAGTGGCCTATTATGTATGAAGTTACTTTCCATCCAAGCTTATATGGATGACATTATGTCACTGACAACAACTGCTCCATGTACCCATCGGCTGTTAGCCAAGTTGAAAAACAGTCTAAAATGGGCAAGGATGACTGGTGGAAACATGTGGAAAAGAGGTTTTCATATTGATGGTGAGGTAATTCCTTCTATTGTAAAAAAAAACCTGTGAAGAGTTTAGGCAGGTGGTACAATTCCAGATTGAGTGGCCGAGGACAGGTTTCAGAGCTTAGAGAATTCCTTGTTGAGGCTATCAGCACTATTGATAAGACAAGACTGAAATGGTGGTGCTTGCAGGCTTTTGTCACGCGTAAGGTGGCCTTTGACTGTGTATGAAGTTGCTATTTCAGAGGTGGAGAAATTTGATGAAGTCATCAGGCAGTTAGGACATGGCTTGGGGTGCCACACGTTGTCTAAGTACTGTAGCGTTGTATGGAAAACCACACACAAGACTAGTGGAGATAGGTGCTAGAGGCTTTTTAGCTAAATCAACCACAACACTTCTGTTGAGTTTTGGTTTTCGAGGACAGTCACTCAAAGGAACTTTTAAAGGAGTTGTCTGAGGCTACTGATGCCAGAAACTACTGTGTCGTGGCCCTAATTTAACGAAACCCTTGACGGAAGGTGCCTGCTTGGAAACCTGCAGCCCACAAAGGCAACTTGATGTTGTTGTATCCTGCTGCTCAAGTCTAATGGTTGGGTAGTATTGTTGTTGTGTTTAGAACTTGTGACCTACAGACAGCACCAATCATATCATTTAGTTTACCGCTCAAAAACACATTTAAGTGTGCAGTTTTTCATATCATATCAGTATTGATGTGTTTCATCACAGTTCAGTCATGTAATTTAGTTTAAAGCTTACATTTTAGGGTGCACTTACACTTTAAAGCCAGATGTGCAAGTTCCTGGTCTAACTTAAGCAACTTAGGCCTAATGAACATATCTACTGAGCTCCTTAATGACATTTTATCATCAAGCTCAGTGGACTTACTTTGACCTTTTTTTCCCCAGACTGCACAAGTGATCCTTTTTTCGCCCAGCACATGCAAAGTCTGTCTGCGATATAATTGAATTTTGGTGATGTTGACTGCAACACAATACCTCTTTGTATCTTTGACAGCACTAGATACATGGTTATAGTTATAGTATTAAGCAGACACTTTTGTCCACTTACAAAAAAAAGCTTAGGAAACAGATGAAATAAAAACAAAAAAGGCAGTAATAGAAATAAGCACAATGAAAAATAATTGAAGAAACAATATTACGTACCAATTATTATTCATATAATTATTATTCTTATTAATGATAATAATAATAATAATAATAATAACAACAATGACAAATACCAAAACTATGACTATAAAGTCGGCCTTAAGTGAATTAACTAATTAGACAGATAATAACTAAAAAGGTGAGTTTTTAAGCACTTTTTAAATGTACGAAGGATGTCGTTGGAACGGACAGCCCTAGGTAGGTCATTCCACCACTGAGGTACCACGAATGAAAAGAGTTCTGACTGCGATCTCTTGCTGCGGAGAGACGGCAAAGACAACAAATGCTCATTAGAGGAGCAAAGTGGTCAAGAGGGGGAATAAATCATTTTCTCATGCCCAACCAAATGATTATGAATGAGACTTCCCACTGTTTTGACGTTTTTTATTACTACACTCAGAGAGAAAACACAAGGCCCGAAGGTTGCGCATTCTTTAATTTAATACTTAGCCTACACTAATTTATGTATTGAACCCCCTAAGCAACAAGCATTTACTATTTATTTATTTTTTAACTTTTAATTGTTGAAAGGCTGAAATATTAACCTTAAACCTCACTACCTTTAGACTTGTAAGCTGGAGTCCTATTTTTAAATCGATGAATCTATTTCCCTGTTTCAAAAAACACTGTGAAGCAGAATAATTGCTTGCAATTCCTCCATAAACGGATGGTTGTTATGCAATTATTTACCACTAGATGGCAGACAAATCAACCAACCAAAACATTTTTCCCACTCAACTTCATTGGAATTCAAAATCTTGAACCTCGGTGAACTGAACAATGATTAAAACACATTTTCCAGTTTTTCTACCTTTAGACCACACAGGCCTTCTGAACTCTGATCTACTTTTTATCTGGTTGATAACGCATTATTTCATAAAGTTGAAACTCGTAGCATCATCTGCTTTCAAGTGGTCTCAAGACAATGCTAGAATAATCAATAACCATATTAACGTATCTTTGTCATTAAAACTGTTCAGTTTCAGTTATAAATAAATTACAATTCTGAAATATGGAGTTATTTATGCAATATTATGTTATTGTCTTAATTGTATGCATGCAAGGTTATGATCACTCTGTCAAAGGTCGAACCGTCAAACTTCTTGCTCTGTATATTTATTATTTCTATATCATTTTAATTTGAATAATTGAATTTTATATGCAATGAAGACACGAAAAATGTAAATGATAATCTACACTCTTTTGTAGTACTGGTATGATGA
>NW_024880321.1:0-25000 GCF_900700415.2 Clupea harengus
TCAACAGAGAAAACACAGAAAAATTGCATCCATCTGACCTTCTAACAATGGTTTAGTGTGAAATGAGCTTCATTTGACATACCTTGTTTTTTTTTATTTTTATTTTTTTTATCCATCTTAGCCTTGACTGAAAAGGTCTCCTGTAACAGTCTACTCACCTTTATGCTGAACCTTTCTAAGGATATTATTATTCTTGCATCAGTAATATTGCATAGATGTCATAGAGAGACTAAACGTGCAGTCTCTCTCTCAAACACACACACACACAAATACTCAGAGATATTTTGGGATGTACTGTGCTATCTTTCACCCAAACACCACAGGGCAATATTCACTTTGAAACTACGGTCAGTGTTACACTAAAACAACCTACTGTGCAGCCATGGAGTGCAACAATTTAGGGGTTTCTTTTTGATTTTCAAAGGAAGATATTTTTGTCGTATTGTTGCTTGGTCTATTTTACTATTATATTTATGTAATAAATATGAAGCTATAATGGTATCTGAGCCTTTGTCTTTTCCGTTGATTCCCAGGTTAAATGAAACAAGTATACTTCCTTCCTTTTGCATTTGCAGACATATACATATTAACTATGTGCTCAAGACTCGCGAGTTGTAAGGGCAGAAGTGTATACTGTATATAATTTGATCTATAAAATGTTCCTTCCTTCCCCCATGGACAGAAATATCAGGGGTGTTCTTTTTGCTTCGATCTTCTTATGACCATCAAAGTCCATGCCCTAAGCATTTGTCGTCAAGAGGAAGAGGGTTGCATAAGGATTCCTATGATGTGCATCATGCAACACATGCCAAGCAGTTTATTTGTATGTGTACTTGCTGATACCATTTTATTTCTGTTTACATTTTAACATTATACCATACAATAATGACCTGTGAAGCCAAGGTCATTATCTCTGAGGACATATGTAACCTTAAAATAGCCTACATTCCAAAAGAAAAATGTCAAAGGTAAATCCTCTTCATGTTGTCCTGACAACACAACCTCAATGATATTTGTCCTTCCTTTTTGAGTAGCCCGAGGCTTGCAGAGCCTCTGGAGTTGCTATAGATACAGGATTTCACAGGCAGGCAGCCCCGTTTGGCAAGCTGAGCACACCCACCTCCAGTTCCTCTGTTGTGGAGAGGATGAAGTCATAAAGGCAGCTTTCCTGTCCACCTATCCAAGCGAGTTTCTCCTGGTGTAACTCCGCCCAGCCCCTCACTGGAATGTTTACAGCGGAGTTGTTTCAACTACAGAAGGCACACGGTGTGAACATCATGGCTTCCTGCGTGCTCAAGCGAACAGCCTGTCAAAAAAGAAAAATCACACAGTTTCATCTCTATTCTGTGTACATACACTCTGTCCTCCCTCACTCTCTCTGTCTCTCTTACACACACATGCAGAAAAAGAGAGAGACAGACACACACACACTGACACACACTCATGTTAAGAATCTGAACACAAGTGGGACTGTGTGTACTACGTGCCAGCAACACTCCATCTGTCTGTCAACATCCCTGCAACATGACCAAACAGATGAATGCCACACACAGTTTAGTGTGAGGATCTGATAATCATGCAATCCCTCTAGAGACCGCAATGAGGCCGTATGAATGGGCAAAGCTCGTCTAAGCTAAATCAGTGTTATGTAAGTGTGCCCCCCTCCCCCCCTCAGTCTTTCACTCACCATTAGAGCGGGATGTATCCTCAGCTAAACCCATGAGGGGAGGGGAGAGGTCACACGAGGACAAGAGGTACAGGGGAGAGAGAGAACGTGAGAGGGGCCACGCCACCCCCCGTCTGTCAGTGGAATCTGCAGACTGAACACAGAGCTGCTTGCAGGTTTACCCGTGTCAAGAGGCTTGTAAAAGAGAAAGAAAAACAGAGGGAAAGGAAGGGGGAAGGATTTGTGGATATGGCAGGGCAAGGGTTGAGGGTTTTACAGTGTACATAGAGAGAGGAAAGAAGAGATGAAACAATAATGGAGATAGAGCAAGAAGTACACAGAAAGAAAGTGAACATTTGATCTGTCACATAAACACTGTTCCATCGTGTACCCAAAACAGAATTGCACGGGGTGAGGTTGGTTTAATCTTTCTTGTAATCGCTATGTCTCTCACTGCAATAGCCTCTGTCATAACAGGAGCTCAGGAGCTTAGCGATATCACTCTTATACTTCATTTTCAAATCTCAGAATTGGTGAGTTCTTGAGTGTTCTTAGAGATTGGAATGGAATGTTTCTGGGACTGTCTGTGTGTGTGTGAGAGAGAGAGAGAGAGAGAGAGTTCAGTGTGTCACTTGTTATTCTATGTATATCTAGTACTGGCATTTGGCAATTCTTATAAATCAATAACAGGAACTAATGGGGTCCCTGGGACAACCCTGGGGATGGAGCATAGTAACAAAAAAACATGCCGGCTGAGTTTGAACTACTCACACATCTTGGTGTTCACAGCCAACAACATTATTGTCCTACGGCTGTTTACAACCAACAAGCATTATTTACCATTTATCAGAGGGGAAAAAAATGATCTGTAAACACTTAACATGAGATCTGAAGGTGCTGATTCAACGGGTATCCATGATGCCTGCCTGAGCAGAAATGCATTAATCGTGACACCTCCGTTTACTTATACACATGGGGAACCCAAGATACCCAAGTAGATAGTCAGAATCACACAGAAGTGATATATAGATACATGCAGTTTTGCTTTTATAAAGCTCTCAATAGTGGATCATTACATTTGTTGTCCAGGCAGCAGCAAGAGCTGCAGTGAATGCTGGCTGTCATCTAGTGGTAAGATGATGTAATCACACAACACATAAATTGTGTATACATGCAATACATTTTTATTGGTTATTTTGGTAGGTGAAGGAGAGGTAAACACACCCATCATTCCCAGCAACCACCCAGGCTACTTACTGTGTACTTTAGCACAATATCATGAAAATATATCAGCTCCAACTGTGCTGTTGTTGGTGTTTGCAAGGCAACTGTGTTCATTGATAGGCCTTTTTTTTTTAAACAGACCTCTGTCATAGCAACAAACTAGCTGTGTGAACATCAAATTATTCAAATTGAGGTTAGGAAAGTTAAATAGTCCAAAAAAACTTGTAAAACACAGAAAAGGTTAATATTATCTGTTAAAATAAAAAATATATAAAAATGCAGCATATACAAGTGTTCTAATTGACATTAAAACTATATACAATTGTCATCTAAATATGGCACAAACAAACACAACAGCTTTCAACATAGTTATGGCCAAACTAGAGTGATTAAGACTAAGACTTTAGCAACTAGTCAGGACAAAATGATGATAATGATACTGTCAAATTCCCTTTTAGTTCCCCCACTCCCACACAAACATTTCAGTCCCAGGGCTTCTAATGCTTGGAATAGCATAACCATAAAACCGACAGGAATGTTTTGGTACCATCAGCCCGATGGGACATCCGAAAGGCTTGGGCATTGGTACCATAGACATATATATCTATATATGTCTATGATTGGTACACCACCAGACTTCTCTTCGTGGAGACATCATTGCTTCCCATGGCCCCATCCTGCTTCTGCACAGTTACCTGGAAACGGTCGACGTGACGAAACTCGACGGCAAAGGAGCCAAAGAGAATGAAGAAGACCATGATCATGGCCCACTCACTAATGGCAGCCTGAGACCTAAAGCCTGCGGGCTTGAGAATGAACACTGAGGAAGAGGAGGGTTAAGGAACATGTCAACCAGGCCGCCTAACCTAGCGATAAGGCAAGTGCTAAAGGTGATCAGAGTCTCTCAGGAAAACTCTGGGATCCATCAAACTCCAACAGCCGCCCCCATGGGTGAGGTGTTTGCTAGTTGCTTTTGCTATTATCCCGTTAGCCATTTTTCTACATAGGACGCCCATAGTGAGGCGCCCCTCAGGTACAGTTCCTAAAACCCAGTGGATTACTACAGACTACGACTATTACTCAGTCCTTTTCCTGGAGATCTCTTGCACTGAAAATCTTCTGTCCATGCTACCCCTGCTCAACAACCCTGACTGAAATCATTGGAATTGAAATACTAGCTCAGCTAATCAAGAGCACCATAAATTAGTTCAATTAGCTGTGCAAGGTTGTTTTTCTTGAAAGCATTGTTGTGAAAAGACCACCAGAATAGTTTAAGTACATTTTTATGTACTTAAACTTGCTTTTTTGATGGTGTACTCATAATGGTCAAAAAGCTGAGTGTGAAACGGTAGACACTTTGCACCCTCAATGGTCGCCATCCTGGCTTGTAGAGGGGGATAAGAGCAGGATTGTAAACCATTGGGATAATGTAATTGGGTCCCCTTTTAGGCGTAAGGATACTACCAATGAGGAACAAGGTGCACAAGCTGCATAGAGCAACGCGCCACGGCCCCACCCAGTGGCGGTCCTGGGACGGCCCAGCCTTATACGTGAGCCACAGCTGCACCCAGAAGTAGGCCAGGCCCACGAAGAAAGCCAGGTATGCCCCGAACAGATGTATCACCACAGATGCCTTCAACTGTCATGGAGAAGAGAGAGTGTGTGAGAAACAGAGAGCGGGAGGGAGAGAGAGAGAGAGAGAGAGAGAGAGAGAGAGAGAGAGAGAGAGTCCTTTGTCAAAGGGGGTATCATCAGTACATACATATGAATCCATTTACTCCCTGTCCTGCATTGACTTAATTAACAGCCAGATATGATCACATAGTACTGGAAGTAAGCCAATTAATGATAAATGTTTCTTTTTCAGGGCTAATATGTTTTTTGCTAATGTTGTACTAATGGTGTACGACATCACAAAGTGCGACACACCATGAAATGTTGAATGAACAATTCTAATAAAAGCAGTCACAACAAGATGTGATAACTAGAGATAAAGGGTGTATGAGAAAACGAGAGAGAATGAGAAAGAATGAGAAAGAATGAGAGAGAGAAGCCAGACAGATGGACAGAGAGAGATAGAGAGAGAGAGAGAGAGAAAGTACCGGAAAGCTGCCGAGGATGGAGACCCCGGAGGCAGCAATGAAGCCGAGCACCAGGGCAGCCAGGTTGGCACGGCGACACTGGTCACCCAGGTCACGCACCTGCTGATACCGGATCACCACCACCCAGATTACTGAGGGAGGGAAAGTCATCACAAATTCATCGCAGACTCTCCACCTCAGTACATCATCACAGATTCATAACGCAATCAATCTGACAGTACAGCATCACAGATTCATAACGGAATCAATCTGACAGTACAGCATCACAGATTCATAACGGAATCAATCTGACAGTACAGCATCAGTACAGAAACAACACCAGTGGACATTGTGACTGGATCAATTTAGCAGTCCACCAAAATCGAGGTTACAATCTCACAGATTGGCCAATTGCCATTTTGCTCTGACAATTCTTTATTCTCCATGCAATTTTTTTCAAAATGTCTAGTGTAAGAAAGAAACCGCTATCAGATACACAGAAACAGAGCAGGACAAACAGGGAGATAAACAGGTTTTTGAATGTGCATTTGCAGTTGTGTACATTGATAAACAGGTTTTTGAATGTGCGTTTGCACTTGTGTACATTGATAAACAGGTTTTGAATGTGCGTTTGCGGTTGTGTACATTGATAAACAGGTCTTGAATGTGCGTTTGCGGGTGTGTACATTGATAAACAGGTTTTTGAATGTGCGTTTGCAGTTGTGTACATTGAAGAGTTACTTACTGAGTGAAGCCCACACATTGCAGAAGAGACAGAACACAGCACTCTCGGGCTGATAGGCAGCACACTCACTGTTGGCAACACCACACTCAAATAGTTAAACACTTTATTACTGTCCATGAGATAACTAGATGCATGATGCCTACAAGCATGTATGCCATACAAGCAAGTCATGCTGTGAAAGCAGAAAGCTAGAGGATGCACTGAATTTGCATTTGTAAAGTTTATAAGACAGACCTCATATACTGCAAGCCTTATCCACAGATCAAGTTTTGGAATTTACTGCCCAATGAATTACTTTTTAAAAACTATTGTCAGTTATTACTGCACATGTAGTAATAGCAACCAAACACATATCATTTGCAGTCTGAAAGTTTAGGCCAAAATCAATTTCAGTGTTCATTTTACGGTCACGTCTAATCCCTATGTGTGGATGGTATGGATGGAAGTATGGATCTGAACAGCTATAGGCTGTTTTGCATCAAAACATCTAAAATCTTAAAGTCTTAAATGCTTAGATGTAAAGAAGTACGACTGATTCATAATCACATATTAATTATCCAGTGTAAATCTGACTTGTTTAAAAGTGTGATATCCATATTCAAGTCCTCAGTGAGTGTCCATATCCATGTAACAGCAACACTCACATTGTATTGGGCAGCCACAAGCAAGCCATGACTAAGTAACGTAAAACTAAAATGTGTGACTCAACTGGTTCAGCTATTTTGTTCCCACACCAGTGATGAGAAAACCTTCGCTATGAATCTTGACCCAGATCACCGTTTTATGTTGTTCAACCCTGTTAGACCCTTCTGTGAGAACAGGTACCACACAGGCTTCCTCACACAAAAGACCCATTCCCAGTGCTGTTCTCACCTGATGAAAGGGAATTTTGCTGTCACATTGACAGAGTTATTTGACACTGAAATAGCATATCTGGAATAAAAAAGAGAAATATTTCATAACTCACAGTTACTCATACTCAATCTATGCATGCTCTCTCACTCGCACACACACACTTACAGAGAGAGAGAGAGAGAGAGAGAGAGAGTTTGCAAATATTACAATCATGAAAGACTTTGAATGCAATGAGAAAGAGAAGTATAAAGAAATAATAACAATACAGAAATTCACTGTTACTCCATTTTTGCGGGAGAGAAAGGGAAAAAGCACGCACAGAAGCGGTGCTTCCTCTGACCATAAGAATAAGTACGAGAAGGAGAGATAGGCAGAACCAGGCTACTCACACTGTCCAGATTCCTACGATGCCTCCTGCTGCCAACAAAACAGGAAGTAATGCCCAGGCCCACATTCTAAACACACCAGACTACGAATAAGTAAGAATATTATCCTATTTATTTAACGTTACATCACTTGTGCACATCGTATGACATTGCCTCACAGACTTTCAGGGACAGTCGGCATGATCTTAATATCTTAAAGTTTGTGATATTCCCCGTCATCTATCAATAATAGGCTATACCTAGCCCTGCTTTTGCTTATAACTTAAACCAACCATTTTAGATAAAAGTCAAACAGGAACTAACAGCAAGTGTGCCTCACTGTGGTCTTAGGTCTTCTGCAAGAAAGCAGCGATCGCAGTCGCGATAGGCTGATGATGTAGGTAATGTGACGTTTAACCTATGTAATGTGTAAGTAGCCTGGACTTATCCGCCTTATCAAAGAAAAATACAACATATGATCGGCGTCTTCTGCACTATGAAGTTAGCTTGAAGTTCCAGAAGTTTCAAAGGCGTATCGCTGGCAATTACCTACCTAACAGTGACATTTTGATGGGCGTGTACAAAACAATCATTCCGAAGTTTGACTAAATAACTTAAAGATGCAGATGCTACTTTCCGTGTTTCATATTTAATTCCACACAATTCCTGCAGTCGCACAACCATTGAAATGTAGAAGTATTTAGACAATGTTTTTCTAAATGCATATTTACATCATGTAGGCAAGTTTGCTTTTTCGTACAAGGGAATCTAAAAAGGTAAGACTTGAAATATGTATTACGGCCGTTATGAATGTTTAAATAAACCACAGAACTAGGCCTACATATAATGTAATATATAGGCTGTTGGTTGTTAGGTGTGGTTGGTGGTGTATGGTCAGGGTACATAGGCTTGTTTATTCCATGCTTTTCAGATGTTCAGATGTTCAACATCAGTGTTGACAATAATTATGAATGTGAATACTGGAGTACCTCAAGTTTAACCCGTCTCATTTGTCTTTTTAAGGCTATCTAAACCTTTCTGGGGACAAAATGATGCCACTAGGTGGTGACACTCCAACCCATAATGTTCCACACACACAACATAAGATAGTTGCAACATGGCAATGTCCACCACCACTGCATAATCAAGTCTACTCTGAAAACAGCATAACAATGTGGTGCTTTAGTGATCTCTCCAAAGCTATCCAGTGGTGGTTCAAGCCACGCTATGTCACAGGGTTCCTGTCGCTGGTGTCACTGCTTTGGTTCTTCTTCGCAACCTGCTTGTACACAGTGAGCCGGTGGCATTCAATGCAGCGGAACTCGGCGGCGAAGAGGCTGAAGAGGAGGAAGAAGGTCATGACCAGTGCCCACTCACACATGGCCGCGGGAGACTTGAAGCCTGAGTTGTGAAAAACAGCCACTGGTTGAGGAGGGGGACGGTCAAGGAGGGTAGGAGGAAGGCAGTTGTTGCTACATTAAATTACATTAACGGGATTAAGAAACACACGGATGCAATACTAACTGTTGTGATTTGGATACATGATACATTAAAGTAGTGCGAATGGATCTCACTTAGTTACGCTTCAGTAAAGTGGCCAGGAAATTAACTGGGGTTGTTGTGCTCTTGATTATTGCATTTATCTCACATCAAATACCAACATCCCCAGTCACTTTTATCCTTTACTTTTGACCCCTGGCCTTTAACCCCTGACCTCTGTGTGTGGTTTAAGGATACAGGCGATGAGGAACACAGTGCAGAGGCTGCAGAAGAAGGCACGCAGCGGTCCCACCCAGCGGCGATCCTGTGATGGCTCAGCCTTATACGTGAGCCACAGCTGCACCCAGAAGTAGGACAGGCCCATGAAGAAGGCCAGGAAAGCGCCCAACAAGTGCATCCCCTTAGACACAGTTTGCTGAGGGAAGAGAGAGAGAGAGAAAGAGGGAGAAAGAGAGAAAGGGGAAGGATTGTATTAATGCTATAAGATAGAGAGAGAGAGAGATAGAGAGAGAGAGAGATAGAGAGAAAGAAAGGACATGAAAGAGAACATGAAGTCATACCTGGAAGTTGCCAAGAATAGAGATCCCTATTGAGGATACGAAGCCGAGCACCAGGGCCGCCAGGTTGGCACGGCGACACTGGTCACCCAGGTCACGCACCTGCTGATAGCGGATCACCACAATCCACATGACTGGAGAAAGAGACACCAACAGAATGGAAGGCTTTAATGTTAAAATCACTGGTTAAAAATCACTGGTTTGCATCTGGACCGATAAGCTCCACAACAGCCGGACAAAAACAGTTTTGTAAACTGAGCAGCAACAAGAACTATTGGAGAGCCCTCTTGGCTGTTGTGTATCATTCTATTACTGAGACCACAGAAGATTTTTTTAGTGTGGATTTGAAACAGCACTCACTCAGGAAACTGCTCACATTGCAGATCTGCGAGAACAAGCAGCTCTGGGGAGCGTAGGAACCACATGCACTATTGAAAAGAAGAAATTTGTAGTTAGCACTCAAAGAAAACAGGCCCTTCTGGGTTTCCTCTGTGTATCTGAGGAATGAAGGGTCTTATCTCTCCTTCATCCAAGGGCATTTTACATGCTTGACTGATATGAGCGCAGTGCAGATGGCAGTTCAGTGAAGTATGCTAACACAGTGCAAGTCAAGGGCGAAATACAGGGGTGCAGACAGCAGACCTTCATGCCTAAGAGTGACACTGAGTGATACAAGCAGTATTATTTTTTCAAAAATGTTAAATTTTGCCCTCATTCAAATATGGGCAGGGCCAGAAGGTGAACGCTGCACTGCTAATAAGCACTAAACTGATAGGGTCCATCACAAAGAGGGGATGTCACCACTGGCCCAGCAGATGTTTCAAGAACTTCAGTGAGTGGTGAAGTGATCATGGCTCATGTAGTTCTGCATGACTTTTAGGTGTCAACAAATAACAGTTACTGAGAGCATTATATACTCTTGCTGTGCTAACCTGATGTATGGGAATCCTGCTGTCAAATTAACGGATTCATTGGATACTGCAATACCGTACCTGGAAAATATAACAAAAACAGAAGAAAGCATATTTACTATATATATGAGTACATTTCATGTGAGTTATGCGTAATCTATTTCCAACTGTGACATGATGACACATCCAGTAAATAAAGCAAAATAGTAAGGGGAAGAAAAGATAAGTGTTCCCCTATTTCCTCCAGAATAAGATGGGATAGACAGAGGAACAGGGACGAGACAAAGGAAAAGAGAGATGTATACTCACACTGCCCAGATACCAGCTGTGCCTCCTACTGCCAGGAGAACAGGAAGTAATGCCCATGCCCACATTATAGCCAATCAGATAGCCTGCATGTAATATGACAGGGATTACAAATTCAAGCATCACTCAGCCCTCATGATCAAAACAAAGGAAACACATTGTTTTGAACACTGATTTTACTCTTTCTTTCAGAAGACAAGTATTGAAGTACTGAAATATGGACTTATTATCTAAGCAGCAAGTTTATGATAACATATACGCGATATTTCCAACTTACCTTGAGAGGCTAAAACATTGCAAGTAGTTAAAACACTGAATCTCAGAATCCACATGAATGAGTAATTGCATGACAGCAGTAACTCTTACTAACTGTAGGCCATTGCAGTTTAAATAAAAATGTAAAGGCATACAGAGACCAACATCTTGGTAAAGACAACAGAGTCAAAAAACTTTGCACACTAATGTAACTTAACTGTCTTCAGCACCAGTACACGAAACAACCGTGAACTTCTATGAAAAAGCAAGTCTTGTGTAAATGCAAACCACAACAGTCCATCTTTTCCAACGTCTTTTTGATGACCTTTCTTGCTGAAAGTACTTTTACCACATTGCCTGAAATAGACCAACCCTTTTTTCTGGCTTTATCTGAGTGCACTTTGGACTCTCTCTGTCTTTGTGTGTTCATTGTTGGGAAGTAAAACCTCTCTACATATTCATATGAATCAAATGTTCCCTTCATTCCCTAAATATTCATATACATGCACAAGACTCTGCACTAGGTTGCTGAAATCAATAAAACAATTGGACAGGATGGGGACATGCTGTCAACTTTGTCACCATATGACAGGATGCCGAATTAGAAAATAGCTCTCAACCAGACTAATATTTTACTGTTCTAAAACTAATGGCTGTTGTTCAGAAACAAATAATAGATAAGGGAGAATGTCTACCTATCGATCCTATAAGCAACTAATCACCCATTTAAAATGTTCTCATTGACTGAGTTGGTAAATTGATGAAGCGCTGATAGCTAGCTAATACAATTCAATTCAATTCAATTCAATTTTATTTATATAGTGCAATAACAATACAATTGTCTCTAGGCGCTTTACAGAGCCCAGAGCCTGAACAAGCAGTAATAGCACAGTGAAAGCAGATATAGCATGACGTCAGTGAAAATTAGTATAGTCTGCAAAATACAGAGAGACTTTTGATGACTCAGAAGCTTAGAAGAACATAATAGAAATATTAAATATGTCGGATCGTTCATTCAACTTAGCATTGTTTAAGAGATGAACCAGCGATAAACCTTTCATTGAAACATCTACTCAAATAATTAAGGTAACTTTTGACGACTTTCATTTTGAGTGAACTTTGTGCTTGTTTCTAGCAACAACAACAAAATTTTGACAAAAATTCAATCTGAGCTCTAATTCACAATAAAAAGACAAACCACACTATAGAGTCAGGACATACAGTACAAGGGAATCTGAAAAGGTAAGACTGGAAATATTTATTATACCTGTTATGAATGCTTAAATAAACCACATAGAGAACTAGGCCTACTTTTAGGCCTGTAAGCATTTCAGTCAACTTCTTTAAAGATCATTAGGCTAAATGGAATTCATGTAAATGATTACTATAAGTTATATATATAATGTAAGTAATAGGCTGTTGGTTGTTAGGTGTGGTTGGTGGTGTATGTCCAGGGTACATAGGCCTGTTTATTCCATGCTTTTCAGATGTTGCACCACAACATCAGTGTTGATAATAATTATGAATGTGAATACTGGAGTACCTCAAGTTTAAACAGTCTCATTAGTCTATCTAAACCTTCCTGGGGACAAAATGCTGCCACTAGGTGGTGACACTCCAACTCTTCCCCATAATGGGGCAACACAAACATGCACTACAGCACCCCCTAATTAGGTGCAACATTGCAATGTCCACCACCACTGCATAATCAAGTCTACTCTGAAAACAGCACTCATAACCATGTGGTGCTTTAGTTATCACTCCAAAGCTATCCAGTGGTGGTTCAAGCCACGCTATGTCACAGTGTTCCTGTCGCTGGTGTCACTGCTTTGGTTCTTCTTCGCAACCTGCTTGTACACAGTGAGCCGGTGGCATTCAATGCAGCGGAACTCGGCGGCGAAGAGGCTGAAGAGGAGGAAGAAGGTCATGACCAGTGCCCACTCACACATGGCCGCGGGAGACTTGGAGCCTGTGTTGTGAAGAACAGCCACTGGGAGGGGGGCGGTCAAGGACGGTAAGAGGAAGGCAGTTGTTGCTACATTAAATGACATTAACGGGATTAGGAAACACACAGATGCAATACTAACGATTGGGTACATGAAACATTAAAGCAGTGTGCATAGATCTCACTTAGTTACGCTTCAGTAAAGTGGCCAGAAAATTAACTGGGGTTGTTGTGCTCCTGATTATTGCATTTATCTCACTTCAAATACCAACATCCCCAGTCACTTTTATCCTTAACTTTTGACCCCTGACCTCTGTGTGTGGTTTAAGGATACTGACGATGAAGAACACCGTGCAGAGGCTGCAGAAGAAGGCACGCAGCGGCCCCATCCAGCGGCGATCCTGAGATGGCTCAGCCTTATACGTGAGCCACAGCTGCACCCAGAAGTAGGCCAGGCCCACGAAGAAGGCCAGGAAAGCGCCCAACAAGTGCACCCCCATAGACACAGATTGCTGAAGGAAGGGAGAGAGGGAGAGAAAGAGGGAGAAAGAGAGAAAGGGGAAGGATTATTTTTTATAATTAATGCTATAAGAGACAGAGAAAAAAGAAAGAACAGAAAAAGAGCACATGAAGTCATACCTGGAAGTTGCCAAGAATAGAGATCCCTAATGAGGATATGAAGCCGAGCACCAGGGCCGCCAGGTTGGCACGGCGACACTGGTCACCCAGGTCACGCACCTGCTGATAGCGGATCACCACAATCCACATGACTGGAGAAAGAGACACCAACAGAATGGAAGGCTTTAATGTTAAAATCACTGGTTAAAAATCACTGGTTTGCATCTGGACCGATAAGCTCCACAACAGCCGGACAAAAACAGTTTTGTAAACTGAGCAGCAACAAGAACTATTGGAGAGCCCTCTTGGCTATTGTGTATCATTCTATTACTGAGACCTCAGAAGATTTCTTTAGTGTGGATTTGAAACAGCACTCACTCAGGAAACTGCTCACATTGCAGATCTGCGAGAACAAGCAGCTCTGGGGAGCGTAGGAACCACACGCACTATTGAAAAGAAGAAGTGTGTAGTTAGCACTCAAAGCAAACAGGCCCCTCTGGGTTTAATCTGTGTATCTGAGGAATGAAGGGTCTTATCTCTCATTCGTCCAAGGGCATTTTACATGCGTACTACTGATGTAACGAAGTAACGAATATGAGCGCAGTGCAGATGTCAGTTCAGTGCCGTATGCTAAGTCAAGGGAGAAATAGAGGAGTGCAGACAGCAGACCTTCATACCCTAAGAGTGACACTGAGTGATACAAGCAGTATTATAATATATGTTCTTTACTCGGGCAGGATTTATGTGTTCTCAGTGGTGACCTATGGCATTGCTTTAGTAGCACATTATAGACTGAAAAAAATGTTCTCTTGTTCCCCGGTTATTTCTCCCTAGACCCCGGGCTACACACACACACACCACCCCTCAAATCTTTGGAGACAGCATGCCTTTGCAATGTACAGAAGAAACCTTAGTCGTTTACAAAGAAAATGTTATATTCGTCGTTACATTCAAAAATGGGCAGGGGCAGAAGGTGAACGCTGCACAGTTAAACTAAACTGATAGGGTCCATCACAAAGAGGAGATGTCACCACTGCCCCGACAGATGTTTCAAGAACTTCAGTGAGTGGTGAAGTGATCATGGCTCATGTAGTTCTGCATGACTTTTAGGTGTCAACAAATAACAGTTACTGAGAGCATTATATACTCTTGCTGTGCTGTGCTGACCTGATGTACGGGAATCCTGCTGTCACATTAACGGATTCATTGGATACTGCAATACCGTACCTGGAAATTATAACAAAAACAGAAGAAATCATATTTGCTATATATGAGCACGTTTCCTGTGAGTTATGCTTAATCTATTTCCAACTGTGACATGATGACACATCCAGTAAATAAAGCAAAATAGTAAGGGGAAGAAAAGATAAGCGTTCCCTGATTTCCTGCAGGATAAGATGGGATAGACAGAGGAACAGGGATGATACAAAGGAAAAGAGAGATGTATACTCACACTGCCCAGATACCAGCTGTGCCTCCTACTGCCAGGAGAACAGGAAGTAATGCCCATGCCCACATTATAGCCAATCAGATTTCCTGCAAGTAGTTTGACAGGGATTACAAATTCAAGCATCAGGCAGCTTTCATGATCAAAACAAATGAAACACAATGTTTTGAACACTGATTTTACTCTTTGTTTCAGAAGACAAGTATTTGAAGTAATGAAATATGGACTTATTATCTAAGCAGGAAGTCTATGATAACATGTAAGCGATATCTCCAACTTACCTTGAGAGGCTAAAACATTAGAAGTACTTAAAACTCTGAATCCACATGAATGAGTAATTGCTTGACAGCAGTAACTCTTAGTAACTGTAGTTTAAATAAAAACAAAATGTAAAGCCATACAGAGAGCAACATTTTGGTAAAGACAACTGAGTCAAAGAACCTTACACACTAATGTAACTATCTTCAGCTCCAGTCCACGAAACAACCGTGAACTTCTATGAAAAAGCAAGTCTTGTGTAAATGCAAACCACAGCAGTACATTTTTTCCAACGTCTTTTTGAAGACCTTTCTTGCTGAAAGTAATGTTACCACATTGCCTGAAATAGACCATCCCTTTTTTTCTAGCTTGATCTGAGTGCACTTTGGACTCTCTCTGTCTTTGTGTGTTAATTGTTGGGAAGTAAAACCTCTCTACATATTCATATTAATCAATATTCAGCCGTATTTAAAATAAGACTAATTACTCCGTTAGGTCATATATGTATTCCTCCAAAGTTGGTTTTTCACTTGGTAAAAATAGTTCTCTGGTAAACTTAAAAATATGAAATATGTTCCTTCAAAACTCTACGTTGACATTTTGCAGATGGATTGTTATCCAACGGTATGATTAAGACCGCGGAATGTCTGGACTGAATCAGTTTAATTAAATGTCAGCTCTCATGTCCTGTAGTCAAACCTGATCTAATGCACAAGACTGCACTGGGTTTCTCAAATCAATAAATCAATTGGACAGGATGGGGACATGCTGTCAACTTTGACACCATATCACCGGATGCTGAATATAGCTCTCCACCAGACATCTCAAACTGACTTATATTTTACTGTTTTAAGACTAATGGCTGTTGATCAGAAACAAATAATAGATAAGGGAGAATGTCTACCCTATCCATCCTATAAGCAACTAATCACCCATTTAAAATGTTCTAATTGATTAAGTTGGTAAAATAGATGAAGCACTGATAGCTAGCTAATACAAGCAGTAATATCACAGTGAAAGCAGACGTGACATGAAGTCATGGAAAATTAGTAAAGCTTTGATAAATACACATACTTTTGATTTCACAGAAGCTTAGAATAACAGAATAGAAATATTAAATATGTCGTTTTGTTCATTCAACTTAGCATTGTTTAAGAGATGAACCCACGATAAACCTTTAATTGAAACATCTACTCAAATAATTAAGGTAACTTTTAACGACTTTCATTTTGAGTGAACTTTGTGCTTGTTTCTAGCAACAACAAAAAAAGGTGGACAAAAATTAACCCAGGGCTCCAATTCACAATAAAAATACGAACCACACTCAAGAGCCTCACAGAAATACTTCCCAAAAACATTATGTAGTCAAAATCTTTAGCTGAAAACTCACCTCTTTTGAATCTAAAAACGGACAGGTGTGGCTGACAAGTCATGGATATTAGTTCTACTATAATAGGTGGAGAAGTAAATGTGGTAATGGATTAATGATTCATCCTTTTTTATTACCTATTCAGCCAGCAGTGGCACCATAAAACACAAACCCGGTAAATGGCTGACCAAAGCTAGTGAAGTCTCAAGCAGTCGTTCATGACAATAACTCAGACAAATAATGGAAGGTTGGTTTGCGCATTTAATGGTTCTTAGTTTTTTGTTGTTGTTTTTTTTTAACATTTGATAACACATTGGTTTACATGTGTGTATGTATGTGTGTTTGTCTTCAGAGCTCCAGCTCGATCTTTCCGTCCATCTTGCCCTTGTATGGTTCGAGAATGGGGTGCACTTCTTCCGCGAGGAATCTGGTAACCTGGAAGAGAGTGACGAGAAAGAGAGAGAGAGAGATATTTGCGTCACTGTGTTGCGGGTATGTTTGATTGTATGTGCATGTACCCATGTGTCTTTGTGTGTGTGTGTGTGTCTTTGTGTGTATGAATGTGTGAGAGAGTGAGAGAGAGAGAGAATCCACACCTGTTGTGGTGCACGGCCGATGAAGGTTTTGGGGTCCAGCAGGGCATCCAGCTCGCCCAAGATGGGGGCAAAATAGGAATCAGCTTTGACCCGAGCCAACAGGTCATTGTCACCCCCTTCCTGTTTGACCACTGCGGCAGCCTCTTGTGACAGCACCCGGATCTTCTCATGGCAGTCCTGTGTGTGTGCATGAGTGGGTGTGTGCGCGTATGTGTGTGTGTGTGTGTGTGTGTGTGTGAGAAAGCAAGACAAAAAAGACAAGACTTACATTAGAATCAGTCATTTGAGAAAAAGATATACAATAAATATAAGAAACATAACCATTGATTGGCGGCCTCAGCACCTCAAAACAGGTAGCTAGGTAGGCCAAGAAGCACATAAGGAAAAAGCTATATATGTGTGTGGTGTGTATGTGTGTATATATGTGATATATTTGTTGTGTGTGTGTGTGTGTGAAGAGAGAGAGAAGGGGGGGTTCATGAGCGAAGTTCTCCATACCTGTCTGTTTCCACCAGCCTTCACCATGCCCATGATGATGTTTTCTGTGGCCATAAAGGGCAACTCATGACGAATATGTCTCTCAATCACCTAACAAAGAAAGGGAGAAGTGAACGAAAGACAATCTATGATACAGCATGTTTATTACAAAGCCAGGAAATCGGAATAAATTGTACTAAGTACAGCACTGTAGCTTGAGTACAATTTGAGCACACTACACTGAGTACAGTACTGCGCTAAGCAATGTAAGAAATGACAGTATATCCTGTGTGAGACCATGAGATTCATGGTAAAGCAGCTGCTGTGACCACCAAAAATTGTCTGAGATGCAAGTGACTGCAACCAATTAGTATTGTACTATGGTATTATGTCAGTACCTTGGGATAGACCACCAGTCCTTCAGTAATGTTCTGCAGGGTGCTGAGGATGATGTCTGCTGTGAGGAAGGACTCAGGCAGCGAGATTCGCCTGAGAAACAGAGAACATCAGAACGTCAGGGTGCTCCCAAACAGACGGTTGCATGTGTGTAAGTGTGTGTCCGTTGATCTTGTGTGTAAGTGCGTGTCAGTTGATCTTGTCTCTGTGTGTGTGTCTGTGTATACCTGTTGGCGCTGTCGTCCAGCGTTCTCTCCAGCCACTGCACAGCACAGGTCTGCAAAGGATCAGACACTAGCGCCATCAGGTGGCGGGCCAAACTACAGCAGCGCTCAGCACGCATCGGGTTCCTCTTATACGGCATTGCACTGGAGCCTGACAGAGAGAAAGACAAGGGGGGAGAGAGAGACAGACCGACAGACAGACAGGCAGAGGCAGAGCAAGAAACAGAATGACAGAGATAGAGAGAAAAGGGAGTGTGGTGAGAAACGCATTTAGTACAGCAAATAGAGTATACTGTTAAATTGCTTGACCTGGCATCATGCCAATTGACCTCACCGATCTGCTCCTTTTCAAAAGGCTCCTCGATCTCTTTCAGGTTAGCCAGCAGACGGATATCAGTGCAGATCTATGAGGCCGAAAAGTACGTCAGAATAGTCTCTACAACATTAATTTCAAACATACTGAAAGAAAATCTAATCCATTTAATTTTTGTCCCTACTTAAAGAGAATTATTACATTGTAAACATTCCCTGTACAGTTGTGGTTTAAGTGCAATTTGGGAGGTGGGATTTCAAGTTTAGGAAAGTGACTTGTGAAACCAGGCCCTCATTGCACCAGTGTGTCAGTGTCTGTTACGCTGCCTGGTTTTCTTCAGAGAAGAACGGTGTGAGAGGGTGGTGTGAGAATGGGAACTACTGCCACCAGTACTTGCTACTACCATCCTGTGGTTCACAGATGAACTACAAGTCCCTGAGATGCTTACCTTGTGGATAGAAGCTCCCAGACTGGCCAGCACAGTGAGGCAGTCTACGTCCACCTTCCGGCTGTAGGTCTGCCCAGTCACCAGGTAGGCCCTGCACCCAGACAGGTCCATTTGGTTAGATGACAATAACACATCATGACATTAGAACAAAGTGGATATGCTTTACAATCTTTGTGATGTAGCTGATGCTGTTGTGGCTGATTGTAGAATATCTTTATAGACAAGGTTGTCTATGGGCTAGACTAGTTTTCAATTTTTTATTTTGCTCGTGCTTTTATTTGTTAAGCTTTACCCATGGTGTTGTTCCCATAATGGAATACATTCAATCTATGGCAACAATATGTGGACACCTGACCATCACACCCATATGAGTTTGTTGGACATCGCATTCCAAAACCATGGGCATTAAGAATAGACTTTAATTGTCATTGTACAGTAGATACAAACAACGAAATTTGCTTGTGCAACCACTAAAAAAAACAATGCTCACATCCACATACACACTTCAACCACACTAAAGAACATAAGAGCGTGATTGCATCCACCTACGCACTCACACATAAATATATTAAAAACATAAATTAGGAAATCATCAAGACATTCACATATTGCACAGAGTCCCATATAGACTTAATATGGAGTTGCCCCCCTCTTTGCCCCTATAACAGCCTCCGCTGGTTTTCCAGGAGATTTTGGTGTGTGTCTGTGAATTTGTGCCCATTCAGTCAAAGGAGCATTTGTGAGGTCAGGCACCGATGTTGGACGAGAAAAACCAGAGTCGAGTAGCGGTGGGCTTTACACCACTCCAGCTGACGCTTGGCATAGCTGCTCAGCCATGGAAACCCATTTCATGAAGCTCCCTGGCGCACAGTTCTTCTGCTGCTGTTGCTTCCAGAGGCAGACACGCAAGAAGCTTCAGCACTTGGAGGCCCTGCTCTGTGAGTGTGCGTGGTCTGCCGCTGCTAGACGCTCCCACTTCACAATATCAGCTCTTACAGTTGACTGGAGCAGATGTAGCAGCGCAGAAATGTCACAAACTGACTTGTGGCAAAGGTGGCATCCTATCACAGTACCACATTTAAAGTCACTCAGCTCTTCAGTACGACCCATTTAACTGCCATTTGCCGTATTTGACTGGTTGCTTTTGTGCTTCACTGGGCCAAAGTGCTGCATGATTTTTACTTGACTGGGGCTACACTGCTTTCCATACGACACCCAGTGTAGCACTTCATGCACAGAAGAAAACTAGCGTGCAGTTAAGTGCACCATGGTCATGTGATCAATCAAAATGGGCAGCATGAACAAAGCTACGTTAAGAGTCAGGTGTGGCAGAAACATCTGAATAATATGGAGGGGTTGTCCACATACTTTTTTTGCATACAGTGTATTTACAAACTCAAATACAGCCTTCCATATTAGCCTTGTTAAAAGTTAAACAAAGACAAAGGAGAATGGGCCGTATGCAATATAAAAATAAAAATGTTAAGGCTGGTGTCAAACAAGTGCAAACCAATCTGCACAGTGTGCTGCAACTGTACTCTGCAAGATATAACTTTTCTTCATAAAAGTTCATGTGTCTCAAGAAGTTGATCTACAAGTACTTACTTTTTAAAGCCAGCCATGTCTGTGACCATTCTGTCAAGATCCTCTACCTAAAAACATAATGTACAACAACATTTATTTGCTTCATATTTAGGCAACATTCTCAAACAAAACGACAAAACAACTTCAAAACAAAACTGCCTTTGAATCAGACACAGGAGAACATTTACAAACACATTTGTTACATATAAATGTACAAGAGTACAAGTATTGGCATTTCAACAGCACATAACAAAAAAACAAAACAATAAAAGTCCTCACCTTGCCGTGGTCCCCCTGAAAAAGCTGCAAGAAGCTGGCCTGGGTGCCCGTTGTGCCTTTGACCCCCCGGAAACGGATGTCCTCACGAGCCCGCTGAAGGTTCCGCATGTCCATGGTAAGATCCTGCAGCCACAGGCACGCCCGCTTGCCCACCGTGGTCAGCTGAGCAGGTCTGGAGGAGAAGGAGAAGAAAGAAAGGGCTGAAGGGGGAAGAGAGACAAGGGGGTGAGGCTAGAGGACAGGTAAAAGAAGAGACAGACAACGTGAGAAGCAGACACACAAAGATGCAGAGAGACGTACAAGTAGTCGAAGGATCCAGAGTTTTGCACGCAAAGAGCGGCACAGGGAAAGAGAAATAGCGGGCAGACAAATACATATCCCTATAGCAGGCTGTTAGTAAAATACTCACTGGTAGTGGGTGAAGCCCAGGGTGGGGAGATGAGCGTATTTCTCAGAGAAGATGGCCAGTCGATCAATAACACGAGCCAGCTGGGGCAGGGAGATGAGGGTTAAGATTTGGAATAAGCAGTCAGCTAACAACCTTTTTCACTTCATTTCAGATGCATTTACCTTGGGTAGGAGAATGTCAAAGCCATCCCTCAGCATAATAAGGTCCTAAAAGAAAACAGAAATAATGTTCATTCATGCCTTCATTTATTCCCATGTTTCATGGCTTGCTCTGTTTTGGAATTAAAACCCAATCACATTTCTATTCTAGAGTTCTCCAATAGTTCTATTCATGGAGCTCAAACTCATGTGTGGTTCTGTTACTCACAGTGTTGTCCCCGACGTAGCAGGAAGTGGCACCCAGGTGGATGATGGGAGCAGCAGCTGGGCAGCAGTGGGCGAAGGTGTGCACGTGAGCCATGACATCATGACGGAGCTTCTTCTCCTCCTCCGCCGCCATGGCGAAGTCGATGTCATCTGCGTGGCTCTCCATCTCTGCCACCTGGGCATCGGTGATGGGCAGGCCCAGAGCCTGCAGGAAGAGAGGAGGAGAGGATGAACAATGAGGAGAGGAGGTGTAAGGAGAGAAGGATGCAGGGGTGTTGGGATATTGGGATGGGGGAGGGGCGTGAGGAGGGGATGATGATGATGGACAGCAGGGAAGAGGATGGGAGGAAGCAAATAAGAGTGAGGAGAGAAGAATAGAAAGAGGAGCAAAACGGGTATGAGAGAAAAGAAAGACAAAAGGTGAAGAAATGAAAATAAAATAAAATGTTGAGTAAAGACAGAAAAAACAGGGTGGGAGAGGAGTCTGAGAAATGCCTATTGGAGACATAAGGTTGGAGGCTGTTCTCCATAGTTTGGAGGAGGTCCTAAATGCCACACATATTCTTTAAAAGTAATAATCACATTTTTCTGTAACTAACAGAAAAAGATACAATCGTTGCCTTTGCATCTGGCCTACCCCTGACTCCCGAGGGACCTCTTGACGATGACAGAAATGTTAAATATTGACTGTAATCTAGATAAACAATGCCTTCAGTGTACAATTCTAGTAAATGCTATTATCAGCTGTGGGGAGTATTGTGAAAGCTGTTGAAGTATGCAATCAGAGTATTCAATACTACATTTGTCATATGAAGCGATTCTGTGTATACTCTACATTAAGGTAGAAATAGGACATAAACATAGCCTTGAAACGAAGTCAGAGGAAGGTAAGGGTGAGTACTAGGGTGCCCGATCAATATAATACATGTTATTTACTCATCACAAGGAGAACACTGGTTAACTCTTAACATGCTCTCCTTAGTTTCAAACTCATCAAGCCTCCATTTGGATCGTAAACAAATTCTTAATCATCCCATTCTGGAATTCTACTTGGACTTTTCTGCACCATTGGATGAGAGATATTGACAGAGACAGAGTGGACATTAGGTAAATTATATTTTTTCTTATGCCTGGTTTTTACTACTTTTATTTGACATGTTGCTACTAATATTTTGGGTACATAGGCCATGCTCTAGGACTAGGTAGTTTAGATGTAGGGGCTTTAGGGTAATCAAGAATGAAAAACAGTTGCAAAAAGCAAAGAATTACAATCATAGTTCTGTTAAGATGAAGAAACCTTTCAGTTATAAGCACGCACAAATAGCATGTCATGAGGAGAGGGCAAGAGACTAAAAGCAAAAGAAAACAAACTAAACAACCCCAACCTTTCACCTTAGGTCTTTAGTGGAGGGAAAGGACAGTAGTCCAAAATATTCCCTTACAGACAGGAGGGTTCCCACAAGGACCTCCCTCATGGACTTAACAGAGATAAATATTATGCTAGAATGAATGAATCCAATCCCCTTCATCAACAGAAAATGTGACAGACTCGATTGTCTATTGGCAGGTTTCCATCAGTGGGATGTATACTGATTTCTAATAAGAGCTGGTTTCATCATGCCAAGAGACATACTTCTAACATCTAAAGGTCATTTCTCCAGGGTCACTCTCCAATTACCCTGACATTTTAGTCTCACTATTTTAAAATACACACGCACACATAACTGCACATGACAAATAATCAAAGGCCAAGCATGCACTCTCTCTCACACACAGACACACAACCCCACAGTTTGTCAGAAAAGAGTAAGAGCATTTTTGAGAAGTTAAGAAGAGTGACCTTGATGACATGACCCAGTGCCTCTCTGCTCACATCTGTGCAGGACACTGTGTAGCCTATTACAGACTCTCCCCCACCACTTAAGAGGCAGGGTGAGGATGTGCATGTGACTGATGGATGGACACCCATTCTCCTTCCCTCTTGAGATACATTTGTAAGCAGTACTCACTGTGTTAATGAACAGCAATCCCCACACAACACGTGGCTTTAGTTTAGGTTTATTGGTTAATTTAATTAATGACAATCCCGTGTATCTGCACGGAAGTAAAAATGTATTTAACTCATGTGAAAGTGAGACCTTTCCCCTCTACCATGCCTGAATACACTAGACCTGCATGATCACCCAGTAAATATCTGTAAACAGGGTGGTGATAATAAAATGCAACGTCTGGCCTCTTTGATTGAAAGAAAATCGAAAAGCCAGATTGACCCCACATCGGATAGGATAATACTCAATGCAAGAAAGCCTGACTTTATTCGTTACTGTTGCTGGATGAACTGCGAATCCTGTAACATTAGCATTCTGTAAATAGCCAACATAAAAAAGTGTGCAGTGCTAAATAGACTGGTTGAAGTAAAGATATAGGCTATGCACACTCATACTGCACGTATTTATTTGTGGAAAAGGTACTTCTGAAGTTAGCAAATTACGTCTGACTGATTCAATGATGCCTTTTGTCAATAAGCTGTTTTACATGACATGGCTATTCTCCTCGCTCAGGGTTGCAGGGGACATACAACAACAAGGCAATGCTACTCGTTTAAAGGAGGACCTCCTTAAACCTATTTTTAGAAGATGGGAACTTGAGATGATTTGTTCAAGGTCGAACACTTTTGACACTTTCACCAATGATCACAAGACACTGACTCCCAAAGCTGACCAAATATACCACTATCTATTATGCAAGTAAGCTTGTTGTTATTGTCGCAGTAGACTTTGCACCGTTTTTGACCGGGTGAAAACATAAGCAAATACAAACAACATGTTCTGAAAGGGCGATGTATGCTATCAAACCTTTTCAGCTTTGGCGAGGTAGATCCAGAGCTTCCTCCAGGTAGTGAATTTCTTCCTGTCACTGAAGTTATAAGCCATTTCCTTACTGGCATATCGTGACACCAGGGGAGACCGGTATCTCATAAACTCGTCTGCAGATGCATCCATGACTGCGATGTTAGATACTTTGAACCGTCAAGTTGAATAGTGGACACCACACGCACTCCTGCCTGAGCCTGCTTGCTACTTTCATCAACCTCCTCACATGGACATGTGATTACGACAGTTCAAATGTACTACGACATAAGGTCATTTTTGCGACAAATATATTGCTCAACGACAGAAGGTCAATTCTCTCTCTCTCTCTCTCTCATTTTTGTGTGCTAATGCACCTGGATATGTTCCTTATCAGGCCGATATAAAATACGACACGCGTCTTTATGCAGTGCTTTATTGTACTACAATGTCCCACAATGTCTAACATCAGCATGCAGGTAGTTCGAAATCACATCTTTTTTTACACCAATCTGCAGGTTTGCAGTGTGCTTTCAAAATACTCTAGTCTAGGGGATGTGCTCCAGGCAGACAGACCCAGAGATTTTATAGAATTCTTACAGCTTGGTCCAAATTGTCAGGAAACACAGCTCCATGTGATAGACTGTTGATAAAAATCAGGGGCGTTTCCTGAAAGCGTCGCTGAACAGATTCTATGATTAATAATAGAGAACCCACGGGGGCTGCTCAAATGCAATTTTGGAAGAGGCTTTCCTGGAAATTAGGGGATTTTTTTTTCGTCATAATTTTGTTTGGACCATTTGAACTCGTCAGTCTATCTGTGTGAATAGGCTACATCCGAGCCGGAGAAGAGAGGAGCAGACATGAGAAATGCTCAGAACTAAGGTAGAGAGGAGAAATGGGTAAAAAATAAAAGGAGTAAAAAAGAAAGTGCAATATGAGGCATAGTTAGTCACTG
>NW_024880322.1:0-25000 GCF_900700415.2 Clupea harengus
TGCTTCTGTAATATTAATATTTAATTTGAACTTTAGATGGCACAGGCACATCCGGGGACACCCATGACTACGCTAGTGTGACAGAAATACAAAAAGTAAAGATACTCCCAAAAATACTTAACAATATGTATTATTACTTTGTTACATTACGCCAATGGACACCAGTCACATCTATGATCAACGGTAACGTCTATGATCAACATCATATTCATGTCTGTCGAGCTATATTTATTTTCCTTCTATTTTTCTCTTCCCTTGTTGGCTATCATGGTTTATCAGCCATTACATAACATATTGACATAGTGCTGGACGTTCCTCCCAGAGATAAATGGCTTTTGTTTGTGTGTGTACGTGCTTGTTGCCAGTCCGCAGACTTACACCCTCACCGCGCACCCTTTATGTATGCCTTATCCTATACATTCTCAGTACTCTGATAAAATCTGGAATGTGTATGGGCACATCACATATACGCCCCTTGTGCCAGTGTAAAGGAGAAATGCAGAGGAAAACTTGTCTCACAACAAGAGCTCACATTACCTCATTGGGACTCATTTTGGATTCACAAAAGGAACCGTGGAGACACTGAGGTGAGAAAAAAAAAACTGCACTCAGATGCTCCTGCCATGATTGCCCCGTTCCACGCGACTGCTGGTTCACAGCAAACCACTGTTAGTTTCGCCTCGCATGCAATCATTTGATTCTTGGCATGGCTTCAATGCAATTTGCCCCTCACGCTGACACTTAAAAACAAACAAGCCCAGAAGAGAGACAGTTTACTCCATCAGTACTCGTTGGCTTGGGCTGACTTTGTAAAACAAGCACAAATGGCTCCCCATCTGTTAAGGGAGAGACTTTTTTTCTTTTTTTAAATCAGCTGTCTGTGGTTCCCTGCATGGCTGCACAGGTGTTATCTAATATTTTGGAACATCGTGTGACGGGGGGTCAGTGGAGTCTGTGGTGTATGTGTGTGTGTGTGTGTGTGTGTGTGGTGTTCCAAGAACAGAGATAGCGTGTGACTGCTCCCCTGACCACCCACGGAGATAAAGGAAGAAGAAGTGCTGTCCGTCTACAACCTATATGCAAAGTCAAGATCTAATGGAAGAAGGCAAACAGAACTTCCATTCCAGCTGGGCGGTAAAACCCACAACCTGGATTTGGAAGCTTAGATGTGTATGTGGGAAAGACGCAGTGCTTGTTTTAAGCACTTACAGTGTTTTTTCTTAAGTTTGGTCTTCATTTATCTTAGGAATGCATCCCCCCTTGGGGAGCGATGGTTGTTTTTGTTAGCTGCAAGTATAGTTACCGCTGCACACCATTTCCTGATTCTTAGTTAACAGAACAACATTTTTTTGTAGAGAGAGGTAGATGACATTAGAAATGTTTACAAAGGGCTTGGCATGCAATGGGTAGTATTGGTATGTATGAGAAATACTTCTGCGATCTGCCCTGGCGGCACGCTGTATGAGACTACTCTGTGTCGACAACATTTTTGCGTGTGAACTCTTGGCACCTGGCCAGGTGTGATGGCACGCAAGACGCCCGAGCGCAGCTTACATAATGAGAGGGAACTGAGCAGTGCAAGGTAAATATGAGCCTCACATGTGGGGATGTAATGATACTGGAGCACTTCCTTCGCGTGATACACCTGTCTTTTGGCTTTCGTGCGCCAATCAGTCCCAAGTGGTGATGAGGAAAAAGTCCCGAGACCCCGACGCACAACAAGCGTCCAATTTGTACGGAGATGTTCGGGGTGGATTCCTCAGCAAAGTAGCGTCCGTTAAATAGAACTCGTATGGAAAAACAGTGGAACTGAATCTGCACGTCTGAACAAAGAAAAAAGAGTAGAATCCCTCAAATGTAAATATGTATTTGGTCTAATGAAGAGACACAGATTTCAGTTCAGTTATGTGAGAGTGGCAGGCCTGGTTGCAACAGTGACTCGGCAGGTGTGTTCCTAGAAAAAGGAGGAGACAGGAAATGGAGCAATCACTACCCTGCTGTTGACAGAAACTTTACAGGAAGAACAATATTTCAAGCTTACTCAAGGTATCACCACTGTCAGTTGGTTCGCACGCTATCCATGTTTGTTGCCTGATTACAATTAACGTCAGTACATGCACTCATACAGAGTGAACAGCATATTTATATCATCTTTACAATCATTATTTTCCAAATTGGTTAAGAATTGTTGCGTACAGCATATTTTTTAATGGTTAGTAAGCAGTATGGGAACTGTATACAAACAATGTGGATATGGAAACTTTGTATGATCTTTTTTTAAAAGCTGAAGCTTCAGCTGAAGACTCTCTACCAAGTTACATCCTGCAAGACAATTATGCAGTTGGCAAATATTACTTTATTCTCAGTGCATGTTTCTTAAGCAGAATTTCACTCAAATGATGAGTTTAAATGTTTACGCAAGTCATGTTGTGTTGTATTAACTTTTACTTTAAATTGAAAACAACGAGCGTGAGCTTAAGCTAATAGTACAGAATTTAAAGTGGACACAGATCATGGAAACAAAATATCTTACTACAGGAAACAAGACACTGGAAAACTTTACACATGTGAACTAAGAGGCTTCCCAGTCTCAACCCCGTCAAGCTACATATAGACACGACAAAGACCTGCTGGAAAAAACGAAGGCAGGGTCAGGGAGGGGGGAGGGTGTGCCCATCCCAGGCCTAAACCAGACCTCTGGAGTGATCAGTGATGGTTTCACAGCGGTTTCCTCTAATGTCACGTTACATTTGGGTAAAGTCGTCTTTCCACCCGGCCCTTGTGGAAAAGGAGTAGACTGAAGACATTTTCCATATATGAGCTACTACTTCTTCCCTACACTTTTAGGGGACACCTTTGTCAGATTTCTGCTGAAATGCCACTTCTGAAAGGCCATGGTGATGTTCAGCTAAAGGTCTACATTTTCTATATACTATGAACCATAGTGAACCATCAACCACGCCTGTCAGTTCCAATTCTAATGTAGGATAGAGGAAAATGCTTTCAAGGAATTTGAATTTGAATGTCAAAACTTGGAACGTTTGTAATACGTGGATGCCCCCTAGTGGTTAAATGACAAAATCATCCGTAGAGGACAGAGTAGTTGAAGGCAGATAATGTTTCACACTGTGTCACAGACAAGCAATGAGGGAAGAGACAGAGAGAGAGATACTGGGGGATATATGCTGGACAAGCAAAGAAAGATGAAAGAATGAATAGCACAGAAATTAAGAGACTGTTTCAGAAGGAAAAGATGTCTACGGAGGGATGGAGGGAGAGATTAGACGAGACAATGGTAGTGATAGAATTTTGTCACACATCAGTCAGACAGGCAGAACAGTTTAGGGACAGAAGAGAAAGCATGATCATAAAGAGAAGTAGGAAAGAGAGGATGTGACTTAAACAGAAACAGAAAAAAGTGATGACATCGATATAAAGATCGGTTCAAAGAAGACACCAAAATAATAAAGCACGTCACATATTCATCATGACTTCAGTTAGAATTCAAGTAATCAACAGTTAATACGAATCCAGGATACTGGCAGCTAATAAGAATATTTGATTCTGAAACCAGGAAATCGTCAGCCAATTAGAAACCGGGTTATTGTCTGCCAATCGGAATCCACTATGCTAATCCACCATTTAGAAACCAAGATATGCCAACCCACGGGGAGCCAGGAAATCAACAGCCAATTAAGACTATGCATTTCCTGAAGGAAATACCAGTGCATGCAATGCAAAAGTTAAGAATTTAAAATACATTTCCTGAAGGAAATACCAGTACCAGTACCCAGGGGTGGTTTTAGCAAATTGGAGCCCCCCCCACCCCCCACCAGAGCACCAATCCCCTCCAACCCCACACCCACCCAGACACACAAACACACTTAATGAGCCTTGTTATGTGAAACTGACATTTATTGTGAATAGATGACTTTAACAACTAAACAGTTGTAAATTATTTGAATTATGAGGTTTTGAGTGCAATGTAATAGTAGTGTAACTTTTTGATTACTTTATCAAAACAATGGGCCTCATTCTCGAACATTGTCTTCTTAAATATCTTCTTACGGACTTCGAAAGACCAACCTAAGAAAAGATCTCCGCTGGATTCATGAATGCCTGGAAATGTGTTCTTAAACCGCCAAAGTGTCCATAGCTGTGCACTGATTCTTAAATTGAACCTCCTTATAAGGGCATGCAACTGAAGAAATGGGTACACAATCCAAAGGCAATGCAAAAGCAACTTCAGGCTGATCAAAATCATGTCAAAGCGGAAAGCATGCACCGGTCGAGTAAACGCATACCTAACTTCACTGGTGTAAAAAACTCGGAGTACGACGAGGCCCCCCTGGTGGCCGAGGCCCTGGGCAACTGCCCGCCTTGCCCAATGGAGCGCACCGCCTCTGCCAGTACCAGTACCAAAGGAAAAGTAGAAGCAGTTGTGTATGTGATATGAGTTTAGTGGAATGTGACACCTCCCCACAGGAGTTTTAGCCCAACTGGTGCTTTGTGCCAGAATTTCACCAGCTCAATATTTACTCTAAGTGTTGGCCAAGAGTAGAAAATTGGCTGAGCCATTCACCAAGGAGTAGAGAATGGTTTCAATGATGATGAAAAGGGAGTGCTTCAGCAACATGGCTGCACTTGAAGAAGCCAGCACTTTCGCAAATAGATGTATTTGATCAAAGAGGGCACTGATTTATTGAAATCTGCAGTGAACACTGAAGGTTATGTTTTTTGAGGAAAAAGATGTGAACAAGAGTGGCTAGTCGATAGCTCAGTTTTTACAACACAGTATTATGGTACTAACTGCCACTAACCAAAATATCACAGCTTGAACGAGTGTTTTCCAACACGCAAAATTGTGGGGAACACCAGGCTATATCTCCACACTTTTGGGTTGTAGTTTGGCCAATATTAGCCATGCACTCCGCATTGACCGCATTGACCGCATCCATCGCATTCACCGGATCCATCGCAACCAGCGCATTCCTCGCATTCACTGCATCCATAGCATTCACCGCATTCATGCCTGGCTCACACTGTTGCTTTGCAATGCGTTGATCCAACAGAGATGTTATAGTGAGATTGACAGGTCAACAAACCAATCACGCCGCTAGCGAGCGGTTTACCTTTTGGGTAGTAGCATGCTAACATTAGATAGCTGGCTCAGACACCTCGCAAATCCCCTCAGACGTATTTTTCAGTTACAATAACGGGGTTTTTACAGTGTACAGTCTCTATTTCTCTGTAACTTTTAAAAAATCTAAGCAAAAAAAAGTCAAACAAACAACTTTTATGTCTGCCATCTTTTTTGTTTTAACTTTGCGATCTTTAGACGTGAGCATAAACGCGATCTGATTGGCTAGTGCCTGTGCTGCCGCATTTGCATAAAATGCTATTTGATTGGCTGACAAATGCATCGCCTCTCGAAAAATATTACATTTTTCAACTTTCGGCGCAAGCAGCGGAACGCAATGGAGCCACAATTCAGTTCCGCAACGGATGACGTCACCCCATTCAAAGTGATCCGTTAACGTTAATGGAACAATGCATTGCAACGCAACAGTGTGAGCCAGGCGTCACCGCATTCATCACATTCGCCGCATACAAGACCTATGCAATGTTTGAATGAAGATTCTACGTTAAGCAGTTCGAGCTGAATTAATTGCAGAAATTGGTACAAAGTATAATAAGTTGGAAGAATAAGAAATCTAGGAATTACAATACAGGGCATTTCATTCACTGTAATAAGTATAAGAAGCCACCGGATAACAATACAGGGCATTTCATGCACTGTAATAACAAGTCTACAATATAGGGCATTTCATGCACTGTAATTATGATTAATACGATTTAAAACAGAATCTTGTTGCCCACTGATTGGGCTCACTAAAACTGTGTCCAACATCTTCCTCTTTCTAATTCCATTCAATACTCAACAAAAATACCAAATATAACTAACAATCGGTTGGATTGTTTCTTAAAATGC
Organism: Clupea harengus; assembly: GCF_900700415.2. Taxonomy (NCBI): domain Eukaryota; kingdom Metazoa; phylum Chordata; class Actinopteri; order Clupeiformes; family Clupeidae; genus Clupea; species Clupea harengus. The sequence goes on from NW_024880322.1 coordinate 5,993, forward strand.
TGGACATTCGGCCAGGAGGTATTCGTGAAGGAAAGCAAATATGTCTGAATCTGAATGAAAGGAGGAGCATGTGGATGTTGGGGTGCAAGTGAAAAACATCGTTGCATAATGAGAACTGAGGAAGAAATAAAATTAAAAAATATATTGCTTTGCGACACCCACCAACCGAAGGAGAACTATTAATGTTCACAAGTCCGTCGAAGCAACTGCGTGACCACGCAGTAACGTAGTCGTAGAAGTATATCTCAACCTTAAAGCAGATACAGGAAGGAATGGATGTTAAGTGTCCTACAAATTAGTCTGAAAGACTGCTTTGTTGCAACTAGTCTATGGCGAACTAATAAACTAGTCTATGGCGAAAAAACAAAATCGTAATAGAGCCATTTTGAATACCTTTGCGTTCTATGCTTTTTGATATGTTGCTTAGAAACAATTGCAATGGCATGTAAGAAACAATGTGCAGAGAAATTGTTGAACAGTCTTTTATCATTTTGACAACCCAAACTGCATATTGTACTCCAGCTTTAGCTTGACATGACTTCAATTTATTTTACCTGTCATTAAGTCACACTTCAAAGTTGTTTTCCACAAAGGCAATTTAACAGCTCTTACGGAAGCCTACTTGGGTTGCTGCTATGTGACGTATGCTTTTAAAAACTGCATTACCCAGCATTCAACGGTGAATTTCTTTCACGTGTTTTTGTGGAACAACATCCGTAGCAAAGAGTTCCTCAATGAATGAGAATCTCCGTCTTTGAAACAGCATGGAGAAAAGTCGTGTCAAAGTTATATTGTTTGATTTGGACAATACGCTGATTGATACGGACGGAGCGGGGAGGGTTGCCATTCAAAAGGTATGCTGCGCTAACATTACAATGTATCCTTACTGTAGGCTATTGTTGGTTGTTTGATGGATGATGCAAGTGAGCGCATTAACACAACTTTCTGTCTGAGCCTGCTTTATTTACTATCTCCTTGACAGCTTTGAAAGGCTACAAAGTAATTTGTTCCACTCGTAATCATATCCTCGTTTGTATATGAAGGATACATCGATTCTAAACGCATTCGAACATTTTAAAAACACACGTTGAGGGGCGGCGAATGAAGAGACAGGGTTATGATTCCGTTCAAACGTTACTTAAGCAAATTATACTAACCATGTGCCCTTAAGGCTTCGTAGCCTAAATATTTCTCTTCCTAAAGAACCTACGAAGTGGATAGTTCAGTCTGTCCGTCTACAGTAAGCTAATTTAACCAGTTAGGGCCTACATTTAATGTAATTTGAACTGTAAGTAGGACCAGCTGACTCATTACCAATTTCGATGGTACTATTACCATTTTGTTCTGTCTCTCTAGGTGTGTGACTTCATGAAAGCGTCTCTAGGCCACGAGGACAGCATTAGTGAAATCTGCCAGAGGTTTGCGCACAAACTCCTTCACGAGTCGTTCGATGCTTCCAGTGGCAGAAGTATTGATGATGTTCGTATTGATCACTGGCAACAAGCTATTCGGGAGTCGGAAGGAGTTGATCGAGGTAGATCACTAGCTGCCGAGTGCTACCGTCATTGGAAAAGTACGCGTTTACAGCTGCTGACCTTCGCCCCCCCTGTGCGCACCATGCTGGAGGAACTCAGGAAAACACACAGGCTGCTACTGCTGACCAACGGAGAGTCGCAGACTCAACGCGAGAAGATTCAAGCTGTCGGGTCAGCACCAGAACTCTTCAGTGCTTTGGTAGTAGGGGGAGAACATCCTGAGGAGAAGCCAGCAGTCTCCATCTTCACATACTGCTTCCGCCTACTGAATGTCCAGCCCCATGACTGCATCATGGTGGGGGACTCTCTGAGCACAGACATCCAAGGGGGGTTTCATGCTGGGGTCCGTGCCACAGTGTGGGTTAACCCTAGTGGGCATACACTCTCGGAAGGCTCGGTCAGACCGGACTACACAATTGCAACGGTGTTGGACTTACCTGGTGTCCTTGCTGCCCTCAAATGACGTTTGATAAAATGTGGTCAGACATAAGAACAAAGAAATGACCAAAGTAGAATTCCTTTTTTATGTTTTAATACATCAAGCTGGAAACGTTTGCAATATTGCGCATGTCATGGTCTTGTTCTGATGAGTAATAGTGTGTTGTTGAGTGTGTGTGGTAACACTGAAACTTAATAAAGAAATGATTACCTTATTACATTGATCTTCAAGATATAAATCAATTGCCTTTACAATTTTATGACCCATGGGGTATTTGGAAGTGATGATTCGGTCACCATGTAGTGACTGACATACATTACACTTTTTAATAGTCACACAACAACGGACATCAACACTTGGTTAGCCCCATTCTGCCTTACGTTTAAATAAAACAAAAGAACACAATGGACAACCACCTCTGGCTCTCTACTTTACGTCAAGCTTGATTTTGATGTTCATGGCTGCCAATTCTGCCACAAAGTAGCGGAAAACGTAAGGCACAGCAATCGTGTCGATGGCGTCACTTTTGCCACACAGAGTGCATACAGTCCTGCGGCATCGTGTGGCTGACCAAGATGGCGGCGGCTTCTCCAGAAGGGGCGACAACAGGCTGCCACAGTCCATACACACCTGCGCGACCGAACGGTCTGAGCAGTTGAAGAGGCGGTCGTGCAGCAGGAAGGATGAGCCGTGGGCCAGCAGCGCGTCCCTCTCCATCTCTCCGAAGCGGATACCGCCCTGGATGTTCCTGCCGCCTAACGGCTGCTGGGTGACTTTGTCGCGCCCGCCCGTGGTCCGCACCTGGAACTTGTCTGAGACCATGTGACGCAGGCGCTGGTAGTACACCACGCCCACAAAGATGTCGGCCTCCAGCTCCAGGCCGCTGATGCCGCTGTATAGCCTTTCGGTGCCATAGTAGTTGTAGCCAGCGGCACGCAACGAGTCGCCGAAGTAGCCGAGGGCCGAGTGCTCCTCGGAGAAGTTGAAGGGCGTGGCGTCGTGGCATAGGCCGTGGAGCGCGGCCGATTTCCCCGCCATGCTCTCGATGAGCATGCCGATGGTCATGCGGGACGGGAAGCCATGGGGGTTGAACAGGATGTCGGGAGTCATGCCGCTCTCACTGAAGGGCATGTCCTCGGTCGGCCACAGGCGGCTCAAGATGCCCTTCTGGCCGTGGCGGCTGGCAAACTTGTCGCCGATGGTGGGGTTGCGAGGAACACGCACCGTGATGCACACGCGCTTGAAGCGGCCCGTACCCACGTCGTTACTGCACACTTTTATGTTGTCCACTACACAGCTTTCCTGACTCCTGGTGAACAAAAGAAAATGGTAAATCAGGGAGGGATATCCTTCTGCAAGTCCCTTGCTAAAATCAAAACAATCATGAGATATGATATTATGCAGATGGAACAACAATACAATGAATACAATACAGTATCTAGTTATTTAGACTTTATCCCAGTAAAATCCTGACAAACGTATACTGTTAACAAGAAACCTTTCAGAAGGTAGCTTACTTGTAGTAGGTCACATAACCCTTGCCAGTGTTGAGGTTAATATGACTGTAGAAGGGATCTCCGTAGTGTAGTGTGGTGCCGATATGTGGTAGCCCATCAGCATCTAGGTGGTTCATGACCTTGGCGTCTCCTGGCTGAACCCCAAACACCACACCATCCTCACCCTTCACCTTCTCAGAGAGGTCCACCAACTCGGTCTTGTACACACAGCCATGGGCGAAGCCCCTCTCCCATGATGACTTGTTCACAATCTGAGACGACAACAGCAGAAGTAAGCAGTGAACAGCTCAATATGATATGACAGGAAGCTATCCTCAACCACACAGGTTCACAAGTCCCCAAAATTGATGATATCCTTATATCAGACCTCCACATGAAGACCTTATTTCACTGTCTGACTAACATACTCTGCCATGCTCTGCTGTCTTGCAACCCACCAGTCTGTAAAACTGGAACTATAAATGACATATTGACCCACAGCAGAACTGGGTTTACAGTTAAGGTAACTATAAACACACTCACCATAGCGTCCTCCATGTCGTAACCTGTATAGGAGATCACGGCCACAATGGCGTTGGTACCGATGGGATAATTGTCCATGTTGTAATGATCATACATGACTGGTCGTACCAGCGGACTCTGGGGGGTCTGCAGACGGTAGAGTTTGTTGTCTGAACGTTCTTTATATGAATGGAGAGGGAAGCCCATAGTCTGTTTACCTGGATGTAAAGGATAAGTAAGTTTCAAAACAAGTTCTCTAAAGGTTGAAGCAGACACACTATTTTAAAATACAGCTACAAGCACCGGTGAGGGGACCAATCAGTCCAGCAGGCCAGAGTTGCCATGAAAACTTCTTCTGATAAAACCTAATATGGTGGCAACATCAATTAGCCTCGCCCGTGGATTTTTTATTGACTGTTACATATGAACGCTTTCGATATTCATATGATAACTTTTTTGAGACTTCGTCTGAAGATCATCTGTACCAATGTAGGGGAAGACTGGAAAAGCAACGTATCAAAGAAACGTATCAAAAGCTTTTTCATAAAATCCAATATGGCAGAAATTGCGTGGAACTCTTGCATGTATAAATGTACCTCCAACTTCGACCCATTGGTGGCACTGACATAAGACCTGTTGAAAACAATCAGGGTGTGCCAAATTCCACAACTTTTTACCATGACAGTTCTAGTGGCTGCCATAAACTCACATGACAGAAGATAGTAGATGATGATTATGATGATGATAAACCCAACTCTTCAGAGAGCACCTCCCTTCCTAACTGGCACCTTGACTAGCGCTTAACTTGCACTTCAGCAGTTCTGCACTACTTTTACTTTCTATGTCGTTTTTCTATTTCTTATGTAAAGTAGTATTTATTGTTACACCAGGGTTTTATTGCTCTTAGCTTGACTGTTCTCTCCCTTGTACATCGCTTTGGACAAAAGCGTCTGCTAAATGACTAAATGTAAATGTAAATGTAAATGATAAATAATAACACTGGTACATCTGACACTGGTACATGTTTCTGGAAAATCTGGTTGTGGTCTGGATAAGGGATGAAGTCTTACCCATCTGACACTGGTACATGTTTCTGGGACTCTGGTTGTGGTCTGAGTAAGGGATGAAGTTGGCCACCACACTCAGCATGCTGTGAGGGAACAGTTCTTGGTGTGTCGTGACCCCTTCTTCAATCTCATCCCCAAATATGCCCACATTGATGAAGAGCTTAGGGAAAAAAATTAAACATATGCATTACTGAAATGACGTGAAGCAGGGGGTACATCCCGATTAAATGTATAAACATATTTTAACCACCCCAATTAATACGTCGCTGTTTAACAACAAGTCAACACCATTTAAGAGGCAACAAATTATTGTCTACACATTCGGCTTCGGCTGATTCAATGCCATACAAGACTCTACCTGCTCAAAGGCCCCAATGAGTTCCTGCTTGCCCAGGGCAAGGTTACGCACAGGCCGCACCATACGGCAGGGCGTGGTGAAGAGGAAGAGGCCAGGGTACATGCTGGCCTTGCCTGTCTGAGGAACCAGGACAATCTCAGTCCAGGGAGGTACTCGCTTCTCCTTCAGCACCTGTAAGGGCAGGTCAACACAGGTAAATGTTTGCCTCTACTCTACGATAAGTTACAGGGTTTCTTTAAAGGTTGATGGATGTTGAAATGCATTCATGGTCACCCTGTCCTTATGGTGAATGTTTAAAAAAATGGAATAAGTAATAACGTAACACAAACTGTTAGAAACCTGACAGCTAAAAAAATGAGGGTAATATGTTTATTTTAAGACCGTCATGTACAGAATTTTACAGAATAACCAACTTGTGAAAGCATTACATACATCTAAATATTAAAATGTACAGTACAGTCAGTGTAGTGTCTCACCAGTGTCCCAGTCCCACTGGTAGCACCCCAGACAATTCAAAGAATCACACATGGGTAATAAAGCTGTTAGAAACCTGACTTAACTAAAAATGAGGGTAGTATGTTTGCTTCTCATGTACAGAGAAGCATAGATTTCAGAAGTCAAAGACGTATACACCAATTGTACAGAATAACCAACTTGTGAAAGCATTTCACACATTTAAAAATCAAAATGTACAATTTACAGACAATTCAAAGGATCACATCTACTGACTGCAGTAGTACGCGGTTTAGCTGACAGCCTGATGATACCCCTGAGGAACACACTCACCTTGAACCTGCGGAGGGACTCTGCCAAAGCAGGTGCCAGTTCCTTCTCCACCCAGCCCACAAGGGCTCCGTCTAGGAGCACAGGGTAGCAATCCGAATATGGCTGACTAGGGGTGGCATCTACTGGTGTCACTCCTTCACATCACACACAAACACGCACAAAAAAATGAGACATGAGCCTTGATTAATTAAAGAAACAAACACTGTGTGACGATGTGATAGTCACTACAGATGAGTATGTGCTCTGACTGCCATGCCATCGGGCCTGGCTCGTTGCGGTCAGAGTGCATGTTTGGCACCCTGTAGACCCGGGCTCGAGTCCGGGTGGGGTGACCACGCTCTCCCTTCGCTACACACTGATAACCCACACTGATCATTAACCCACAGACTCCGTTAGTAATTTAATATTCATTTCATGTGGTCATTGAAAGCATTTCAAATAACTGATTTAAATTTAGATTAAAAGATGATGTTATAAAAATGGTGTTCTCTTTCAAGCATTCGTTTCGGTTCTCTCACTATGAGACACGCCCCCTCACAGGTTCCCCATAAGCCATATTCCACTATGCCAGCCATTACTGGCCGGCCATCTGGCGTATGAATCGCGGAGGAGGTCTGACTCCAGTCAGATGTCCGGCGAAGTGGAATTGGGCTTCTGGGGAACTCTGGAGGGGGCGTGTCCCATAGTGAGACAGCTCACTCTTGTTGTCAGAGAACCGGCGTTACAAAAGTAACCTGAAGATATGAGATGTGAGCAAGCATTTCTTACATGGCATAATGTCTTATGATGTTGAATGTTGAAATAATGTTACAACAGGAAAGATCAGTGATAAAACTATGCTCTTCACACCATTACTTCAATTACATTAGGTTTAGCTCAGCAGTGTAGGTTTCAACTTGATACAATCAAGTACATCAGTGAACCAGATACATCAGTGTGTGCAGATGACCTTTGACCCTGTGTGTGACTGACCGAGAGAGCAGAGCAGGGCGGGGAGCGTGGTGGTGGAGAGGGAAGGGGCCACGATCTCGCAGTGGGCGGTCATGTGGTTCATCAGACCACAGGGCTCGCCGTCAGGCGTGTGCACGGGGCACAGGAAGCCCCAGGATTCGGGCAGCAGCCGACGCACCGACGTGGTCCTCATCTTGGCGAAGGCAGCACCTCTGTGCACGCAGCGGAAGTGCGACAGGTAGCGCACAAAGTTCAGCTTGTCGGCCACCACGCACAGGCCCGTGTTCTGGAGCATTCCCAGGCCTGGACCAGAGGATAGAGGACAGGGCGGTTTAGCAACATTTAGCAACATCTTTCATCCAAGCACTACAATATGGTCATATAACAGATATCAAATAGTTTTTCTTTGTCGGGAAAGATTTGCATGCGCCAACCAAAAAACCATCACTGCCCAATTCTGATTTATCTATCTGGCAAATAAATATTACATTCCCTTTATTGGAAGTGAGTGGCACAGTATGCGTACATATTTCTATTAGCAAGGAAGCAGGAACAAACCTGTGTTGTGGGTCAATGCAATAAATCTAACTCAGATATCCTAATATCGTCTCTTACATTGTAATTTCCTCGGATGCATTCAGTTTGAAGGGATTGCTCCGCAATGCTATTGGTCAGCTTTACCCAAACTGATTAACTTCGGCCTGGCTCTGCCCACTTAGTGCCTCTTACGTCAACATGTCTTGTGTACTAAAAATAACTGCTTGAATTCATCTTATGCAGCTTAAACATGAAAAACACATGGAAAACTGAGAAAAAAAAGACTTCTTTCTTGAAGATAGACTGTAGAAAGCATGACACGTCTCTAAATACTTGTCAGTAAACATGATTTTTATCAGAATTTCATACCCGTCTTTGAATGGAGGTTTCCAGTGGCCAGAAGGTACTCAAAAGGCTTGGTGAGGTCTGTGCCCATGTTGAACATCTTCATCAAGGCCTCGGAGGAGAGGTCAACTGGCACCCTGTGGCCTCTCTTGTCCAAGGCAATTTTCACTGAATATAGCCAGGCAGTCAATCTCTCCTGAATTGATAATAAAAAGCACAGAATAGAAGGTGAGTGCTATTCCTTCGCTGGGACCCTTTAACTCTGAGTTACCATGCATGGTTGCACAGACCTTGAGGAACATGAGGTAGAGCTGGCCTGGAGTGATGACCTCCTGACACATCAGACTGTCGGGGTTCTCTTCCATGCATCCTTCTTTGGCGAAGACAAACAACTTCCGGGTCATCAGGCACAGCTGGTAAAATTTCTCCACGTCTGACTTCAAGTGGATGCATAGACACTCACTGTTGGGTAAAGGGAGATCATAGAGGTAAGCCTCCTTAACCATCTTACATGTACGATCCATCAATTGATCAAATTAATACCTGGTGGAAAAGTCCTAATTTCACTACTACTACCAACACCACACAATAAACACGACAACAGTCATTCTTAAAATTGAAGACAGGTGTCCTTTAAAACTGGACTTGATTTGAATGCTCACTCTAGTAAGTAGTGGGCACACTGCTCATGGGTGTACCACTCCGGTAGGCTCATCTTGACCCGGAAGCGTTCGCCCAGATAGCGGAGCACCTTCTCCTTGGTGGTGCAGCCCTTCTCCATGACCACGCGCAGCATCTGGGAGACACAGCTCTTGTAGAAGGAGTTATCCTCCAGGCCCTTGATCAACTCCTGATAGATCTGGAAGTCTGTGAAGTCCACCAGTGCCTTGAAAAGAACACAACATGGTGGTTTTTAAAAGAGATCGATCAAGAAAAAAAAGCCTCACCCACGAAGATGTGGAGGTAATGAACAAGGTTTGACATTCTGATGCCTTTGACCCCTGACAAATGATGACTTACCCTAACAAATTAAATCTAACTTATTCCATAGGTAAAGTGAGTACTGTTGTTGATGTAAACATAAGTAGTATTACAATGTTCCTTCAAATATTTTAGTGCAAGACTTTGACAGAACGTATAGTTACCTTCAGTGCAAAACCCAGGGGAATGAAAAAGAGCTCTTTCTGAAAGATGAAGTTCAGCATCACTGTGCCATTGTCTAGATAATGTAAGTTCATGTTGATGGCTGTATGCTCCTCTTTCACACAGTGCATCGAAATACCTGAGGTGGAGAGAGCTGTGCATAAGAGTCTGGAAAACCATCATAACTAAAAGCAAAGATTCACCTTAAAGGTCACCTCAAAATGAACCCACATTACATTATGCAAGTGGGTGCACTTATTGGTCTTTCTAAGTAATGCAGACATTAAAATGACAGCTTCCATTAGGACCCTATTTTATTGCCTCCAGCACATACCGTACTGTGTGTATCCCTGTCCTCGACTCTTCCACTTGGGTCGTGACATGGCTATTGGGTAGTTCCTCCTTTGCATGATGAGAATACGGATGACCTTCTCGATGCCATTCACAATAAAATACCCGCCCATCTCCTGAGAAATCATGGATCAATTAAACAATGTATTCACTGCAAAGTCAACTACTCCAGTAAGTCCATACCATCTCATTGATTCAAGAAATTGAAAGTGAGGATACAGTTCCATACCTCTGCCTCTTCATGGTGGTCAATGAGTTCCTTTGGTGAAAGTCCATGCAGGTTACACAACTTAGACTTCACCATAATAGGCACAACGCCTAGTGACTGCTTGATGATGCCTTTTGGAACGCCATTTACTGACCAGCTAACATCAGCCTGTTAACGCAGAAGGGCATACAAACAACTGTCATCACAACTGATACAAGACACAGGTTTCAGTCATCAACTTAAGAATAACTTACTAAACAAACATATAGAAATGCCTGTCATCCCGATCATTGAATAATAACTGCTACTTAATGAAACAAGTCAAAACTACACAGACGAACATACCACAAGCCTCCCTCGGTAGGTGCAGCGCCTGCCTCGACACTCCGCCGGGAAGACTCGCGTGTCTTTGCAGATGCTTCCTTTACTTGCCATTGGATTGTGTATGGATGCTTCGACGAAAGCCAAAGCAATCCTATCATTCCTGAATGTAAACTCCAAAGGTGGGATGGCCTGAGGATAGAATACTGATGAGAAACACTAAAAAGGACCTATACAACTTCAGTTTTAACTTTAAAGTTCAAACCTTCACTAATTGTATTGACTTTACTTAGTTTGTTTTTCTTTGACGTCAGTTTGAATGCTACAATGCACGTTGACACAGTTGACATTTCTCGAAGCCCTTGATACAAATATTGCGCGTCTCCAAGTCATCTAAAGTTTGTTTTTGTGCAGGGAAAATAACTGATTGAGCCTGGCCCTCGCGATGGATTGAGCCCACGATTGTCAGCCATCAATTTAGTCTGTCTTGAACTAATTCAGTGTTTAATGTCACCTGATATCACTAACTTGTTAGACTTTGACAGAACAAATGAGTGGCAAAACGAATGGTTAAGACAGCCCACTGCTTCCCTACAATAACCACCAACTCAACCTCTCCAAGCTGCTTTTATTTATTTACTTACTTACTTACCCATATTGCAATAGAGGTAAACTCTGCTTAAATTTACATTTCATTAGTTTAGCTATGCTAGTAAGGTAGAGAAAGCGTTAGCCAAGTTAACGTTACCTGTAAAGCCCGGCACAGTCCATCGGTGACCGCATGATCAAACGACTCTAAGTGTGCTTTTACAAGGTCCTGTACTGCAGCATGTTGTTGTTCTTTGGGGACACCAAACCCCGGTTCGGTTAGGTTTTTTAAACTTGGTGCAGAGGATAAATTACTCCACTTCGTGGAGTAATCCATGCTTGCTTTTGGATTCACGTGCGCATGAAAGCCAGCAGGAAGTTGGTTTCTTCTCGTCAGTATTAGTGAAGTTTGAGAGATCACTTTCGCCCCCAACTGGTATGGAGTATAAGAAAGTACAAAATCACGGGCTATTCCTCTACCCAAGTGACACGAAATGACACTATGCATTTATGTGTACTGATATTCACCAATTGCAAGTCTGCAATTATATATAAATGTTATGACCGACCAGCTAGATACAGTGCTGTTATTCTTTATTTCTAATGTATATGATCCCACGTGTTTACAGTCCAGTGATTTCATCCAACTGCTTCTTTTAGAAAATGAAGTCACTCCAAAATATTTCTACTCCTGAAGATGGAGTTGGTGCTAAGTCGCGTTGGGCGAACTAAGTGAAGAAATGATGCTGAAACCATTCAATAATTTTAGATGTTTTTTTTTTTTTTATTAAAAAATGTCCTGTACTTTACCGTGATACATAAAGATCCCCAAAACATAATTATAACAAACTTAATTCACACCATCATTGGAGAGTCAGTGTGCATTGTTCCTCTCACTCGTTAAGTATTAAATAAGGCTAAATTACAACAAAAAAAAGTCATACCAATTTTAAAAGTAACAATGCAAACCAAATCTAAGGGAGATTTTTTTCCAAGACAAAATATGTATTTTCTGGTTATGACATCAATTAACTAAACATTAGTGAGGTCTGAGGATCACTTAGTGGGAAAAAATGATTACATTCAAAAGCCTTCACAGTCACATTTTAGTGACATCTTAGTAGATCCATTTCCATGTTCAGAGGCCTTGTGAGGGAGCTCATCTGTGTCTGTGAAGAAGTCAGGGAAAGGCAATGGCTGCTAGGTGATGTGTTTCGTAAAAGTTTGCACAGTATTTCAGCAGAGAATATTAACCTTGGCATTTTCTCCCTTTGAATTAAAAGGGAGCAGATATGTTTCTGTTTCATACTCCTCTGGGCAGGAACATTGAGTACCAGGTGGTCTGCCCTCAATCACAGACCAGTTACAGAAGTATGAAAACTAAATTCTGACAGTATCGTCGAATAGCATGGCAATAATCCAACCAGACACAACTTTAAATGACAGCATAAAATGTACACCTGTTAACAGTGTGTCACTGAAAAACAAAAGAATAAAAAAAAATTAAGACATACCCAATTAGTATGTCACTCCAGTGCCTGTACTGCCCCTGTGTCCTGACACAGAAGGAACCAGCAGCCAACTTTTGAGAACGTAGCTGCAGTTCTAAGGCAGTTCTATGTGTCACCAAAAGCAGAACAATGCATTTGAGGACCTGAAATGGAACCAGATTCCTGATGATCAAGGGCTAGTTTGTACTACAGATACAAACATCTGAATGTCACCGGTCCAGTCTAAATAACCTAAATGTTGATCCAAGTCCAGAGGCTAAAGAGGAAAGCAAAGTAATACAGTTGGAGATATTTGATGCCAGTAATACTGGACTTCCCAATTCATTCATTTCCAATACTAAATCACCTGGATAATCGCTGTGGAAAAACAGAATTATCTGGATAATTGAGCTATCCGCCTAAAACCATGATAGTGGTCATGATTCACCGCAGCGGTCCGGAGGACGAGAGTTCTCTTTTGTCATGGTGTGTCAAGGTAACATTTCCACTCTTAAAAGGCACCAAATATGAAGGGACACACTCAGGAAAAGATATATGCAGAACTGAGTATGCCAACGAGAAGAGACTACAGCCTGAACAGCATGGAGCAGGAGCTGATGTGGTCACAAAAGCAGAAAGAGGGATGGATGCATGGATGGATAAAGGGGTGGAATTTTGCCTGCATGCCCTTGTTCTATGATTCATTTAGAGATGTGAAAAGCAGTTGTTTGGCACAACAGTGGGGTAACAACTTCAATCACGCAAAACAAAAAGTGAAACTGGCAGATCTGGGGGAAAATTGTGTGGCCTTAAGTATCCATGAACATACATAACTCAATATAATATAATTTATATCAAATCGATTTACGTAACCGTTCATTTAGTTATGAATGCAGATGGGTCACATATGAATACAAAAACACCATTTTAGAAAACAAAAAACTAAAACGAAACCCTACATGCCATTGCACAAACAGGCTAAAAATACATTTTCAATTTTAAAAAAGAAATTATGTACAGTTGTCAAAACATTTTTTTCTCTTACATTCTCAAATCCCAACCCAATGAAAACCCAATTTTCTGCACACAAAACAGGCAGTCACACACCCAAACACATATACACGAGCCCTCGTGGCAACACACACACACGCATCACACACACACACACACACACACAGGCCAGCAAACCAAGTACAAATACTGATAGAAAGATTACTCTTTGGCTGAGGTGAGAGGCAGCAGTGTCTGCAGTGTGTGTATACGTTGCAAACACTGTTTATCAAAAAAGAAAACAAAAACAAAACATACATACGTACGTACGTACTACATACATTCATACATACATACATACATACATAACATACGCTCACACAGCAGAACACCCTCTCAAGGACTTTATCAACCCAAAGGGGAATTCCAACTGATGTAGTGACGTAGAGTCCTATGCCATATTTACAATTACACACCCACACACGTATGTATGCTCACACTCGTGAGCACTAGTTTGCACATACACACGCACACACATACTTGCACACACACACACACACGCACGCACGCACTCATACACACAAACACACACGCACACAGGCAGGGAGGTGTACGGTTATCCACGTGTTAGTGTTTTCTATGGGGGGAGGGAAGGGCACTCCATTTCATTTCTTTTACAGCACATTAAATTGGGCAAGACACAGAACCGGAATTGAATAATGCCCTTTAAAAGGAGAGAGTCCTATTCAGTTCCAATTTCATCAAGTCATGCACTCCAACACTCCAGTGTGCACACACATTTACAGTACGTCCTGTACAACAGAAAACAAAACAAACAAAAATAAAATAAAATAAAACCAGAAATGAAAATCACTTACAAAAGGTGTATAACAAATGAAGAATGAAACATTTCTGAAAGGTGAAAAGGCATCAATAAATAGTGTGGACAGTCCAGCTCAGTGGCTGCCTAGCCAGTGCCTCAGTCGCCTTTGCTGTTGTGCTGGGCGTCCAGGTTGACAACTTGCAGTTCTGTCAGATTATTGCTGCTGCCGCTGGACTGCTGTCCAATCACCATCTGGACAGAGGGGGGGGGGGGGGGGGGGGGGGGAATGAATCATTCAATTAGCAAGGTCCACTGACCAATCACATGCAAGCTGAGAACACACCAGAAAGAGCTCCAAGGTCAAACGCTAGTCAAAGCGGCATGACCTGCCAGTGTCTTTTGACCGTCAGTAAACACATTCCTGTAGTTGCTGTTAAAGTGTTGTGTTTTAGAGGCCTCTACAGAGAGTTTATTTAAGCTCTTGGGAAATGCCATCACTAAGAATCAGCATATTGTCATGTGCCTCTCTCTGAAGCAAAATAACTTGAATAAATATAGTCAAGTGTTGTTTTTTTTTTTCATTTCTGTGCATTATTTAACCACTCACTCTCAGCCTCCAAGACATAACCAAAAAATAACACTGAGGTGAATGCCAAAGGTAATACCAACACAAACTAATTCAGCAGGACTTTGAGAGACCTCTTTCACGAATGACAAGGAAGTCTGCCAAAGAGCCCGAGTTTTAAGTAAATTTTATTATTCTTTTTTCACTCTTTCTTTTTGGTCTGCATGCAGTGTTTCCGAGTTGGCTTGTCCACTGGCCAGCACGGGTGGGCAGGGCAGGGCAGGAGAGGGCAGATCAGGCCAGAGCCCCCTGGCCCTGCCGTCCGGCCCCGCAGTGCTTTAGTGGCAGGCATCAGCATGCTGGTTGCAGAGAGAGAGAAAGAATATTGGGAGTTTCACTTGTAAAGTGGAGATCTTGCCGTACTGGGTGTAGCTGCACCGCTGACACGGGGATCTGCACTGTGCCGGGGGGCGCCGTGAGGAACACCTGAGGGACAGCACCTAGGGGACACAAGAGGATGGAGGGGACAGAGAAGGGTTACATTCACAATGTATTCAGGTGAAGAGACTAGAAACAATAGACTTTAGAGAGTTTTAACCTGTATTAAGTACATTTTATTATATTTGTTTTAAAATATTTTTTATTTTTATAATTTCTTTTGGCATCATTTAAGGGTACCCCCCATAATATTACAAGAAATAAATTAAATGAAATCTCCCCCCCCCCCATCCTTACACAGACCTGAGTCCTGGGCCTGGCCGTGCATGGCAGAGGACCCCTGGGAGAAGGCGTTGAGGACTGCCAGCCCCCCATCGGCAAGCGTGGGCGCTGAGGCATACATCACTGTGTGGGGGCTGGAGTACATCATGTGACCCGCCATGGAGGTCGGCATTGACGACGTCACAATGGTTGCCGGGAGACTGACTGTGGCTGGAGAAAGAAAAAACATGATGAGGTTTCCAGTTTTAAAGTTGAATATCCAGCGTTCCTTCAGATGCACTCCTGAATGTCTCACTCTAGGTGGTGCTATTGCACTACGCTTAAAGTGCTGCATATTACTGACCTTTCAAATATGAAATTAGTCTTTCAGTTCCCCTTGCAAGACTCGCTGATGAATGATGAGAATCATAACCTTTGTAAAATGATGTGCTGTGAAGACCCACAGCCTTCTACAAAGGGTTTAAACCAAGGACCTGCCTACATTTGGTCTTTATCAATCGGAATTACTACAGGCCACTAAAACAGCATACAACTAAGACCTTACAAATATATATTATATCATGAGCAATACCAGCTGACTCATCATCAATAAATTACATTCATATATCATTTAATGATCAATACCAACTGACTCATCATCAATAAATGCAGCTACTACTAAAAGAGTCTGATGTCACGACTCCTTACAAATGAGTAATATTATTAGGGTCCTACACCTACACCTCCTACAAATTTGTCAAACCCTCCACTGATGAAACACGAAGGAAGAATGAGAGAGAGAGGGAGATGGAGATGGAGAGGTAGAGGTAGAGGTAGAGGTAGAGGTAGAGGTAGAGGTAGAGGGAGAGGGAGAGGGAGAGGGAGAGGGAGAGGGAGAGGGAGAGGGAGAGGGAGAGAGAGAAAGACTGAGAGGGTACCCGTGGTGGTTGCCTGGGAGATCTCCGGGTTGTCGCTGCAGCTGATGGAGCTGGACTGGGTGGTGGGGTGCACCTGTATGGCCTGGAGCTGCTGACCCATGGCTCCACCTGTGAGAAGCACACCTTAGCTCCTGTCTGCAGACATGCATACACAGGGACATCCACTGGCATTCAGCGCTTTACTGGCTGTGCACCGGGAACGTCTGACAAGCACAACCACACAGCTAGAGAACGCACCTCAGGCTGACAGGCAGTCAGGGCAACTACTATTCAGGTAGATACAGAGACAGCAAACAGACGAAAAGACAGAGGGGATAGACAGATTCAGATCAGACTGACACACACGCACACACACAATAGTAGAAAGACTAAGAAAAACTAAGACAGATAGACAGATGCACACACGAGACAGACAGACAGACACATAAACGAGCACCTAATCAGACAGACAGGTACAGAGGCTCTCACCTGTGAGGGAGACGGCGGCGGGCAGCCTGAAGATTTGCTGGCCCTGCCCCGTCTGCGACTGGGCGGCGGTGGCGGCGATGGCCGGGCCCTGCTGGCCCTGGATGGCCAGGGAGTGCTGCTGCAGCTGGCCCAGGGGGGGGAACGGAGTGCCGGCTACCGGAGAGGAGAGGAAGAGGACAGAGGAAGAGAAAGGGGAAATAAAAAGAGAAAAAAAGGGAGGAAGGGAGGAATTAGCAAGGAGAACTAAAGCACATGAAAACGGTCATGCTGACCTAGGCGTCACGTACAGGTCTGTCAGGGCAGTGCCATGCCAAACAGAACAGATCTGGTGATTATCCACAGGATCCTCTGGGACAGTGCCTGATGAAGGACAGATCTGTTCCAGGGTCAGTACTTCTGCAGGATGGTAAAAGCCCACAGAGATAAGCAAGCAACAGTGCTACTGGTGATGGTGAGCACCTGACCTGGCTACGAATACTTAGACTATTTGTTCAAGCCTGGAGCCAACTGTCCTCTATACACCATACACACACACACACACACACACTAAGAGGTCAGCTGTTTTTTGGCAAGACTGGCCAACAGACAAAGGCCACAGGCGCAGCCACTGCTATTGAACAGGAAAAGTAAATGAAACCATACAACACATTCACACAGACACTGCCTCAAGTGACAGAATGCTTGTCACCTGTTAACCATCATAGTGGGGCAAAGGCGATGTTGATCATCGTAGGTCCGTGACCGCTCCGGTAGGAAACAATTCTCCACAGACAGAGAAAACCGGAGTGGCCAGTGCTAACCTACTACCACACAGACCCAGCGGGGGTTTGCCCTCCACCTTTGTGGCGCGGGCAGACCTGTGATATTACTCAGGGCCCAGCCTCACTCAGCGGTCATTGAATATTCATTACTAATTACAGGCTCTCTGCCACTGGGCCCAGAGGAACACAATGAGCTGCTGCAATCAAAGGCACCAGAGTTGTAGTGGCTCTCGGTGGAGACGGGGCTTTGTTTGAAGAAACACCACTGGTCCAGGGGGCAGGGGGGGCTCAAGAGCTGCACAATGCAAATAAGCACGCTGCCACGGCAGCCATGACACTTCAGGTACACGTCACGGCACATCAAAAGACTTCATTTACCACAAGGAGGTTTTTTGTTGAGGAAACGTGACCAAGGTGGGCGGGCAAGCAGTTATAACGCTGAGCTCATCACCGGTGCTGAACTCTTTCTGTTGATCCAGCGTCAGGACCAGAGCTGCTGTGGCAAATGGAACATGAATATTTGCTAATGGCATTCTGATGAAATACTGACCTTTTCATTTTTATTTGTCTGAGAGCTTAAAAACCTAGTGTGTAGTCCCCCATCATCAGCTATGACCATAGGACCACATCAGTATAGTTCAACTCAGTAGGATAAGGTCCAGCAGTGTTTGTAAGATATGTCTAAAGCTAAAAAAAAAAAAAAAAAAAAAGTTTCATATCTCTTATTAGATATACATACATCTCCAAGTTTATTGTGGACTGTTGATCATCACCCCACACCCTCTTTTGCATAACAGCATGATATATCTTAATAACCGTAATAACAATCCTAATTAAATGTTTTTAATCATTTACACTAAGGTATGCAATTGTATTTCATCTTACAACACCACGAAGAACCCACCATATCTCATAGCTGTGCTCTCAATAGGAATTCTCAAGTCTTATTTATGTTTCTTTGGTCAGATCTCGAGCTAACTTTGGAGAAATTCCCAGAGATCTAACCTTTCTGAAGAGCAAGCCGCTGAAGTGTGATCATGATAGATGTGGCTGTGAGGATGCATAGGTAGTCTGAACATGATGCAATACAATTTTATTAGACAGTCATCATGAGGGGAAAACCCATCGGGGTGGAAACTTGTTCTTTGGACAGTCAAGCCATGCTGTGACCATTCATACAGCACTCAGCACCAATGAAACATCCATCTGAGGAAATAACTGAACAGGGGTGTCCCTCACCTGACATGAAGGTGAAGCCGCTGGGCAGCTGCATGACCCCCCCGTGTGCGCCGGCGGCCTTCAGCAGCGTGCCGTTGGCGCTGGCCGCCCCCCCGGAAACGGGGGCCAGGTAGTTGGTGATGGGGAAGGAGGAGCTGCTGCTGGCCTGCATGCTGGTGGAGGTGGTGGCGGTCGACGTGCTCGTGTTGCCAGGGAGACTGGCCACGGTGAAGGCTGGCTTGAGAGTGTCCTGAGGCGAGGGGGGGAAACAGAAGAACTAAATGAGATTTAAGGATGCTGCTACACTCAGACTCCTACACTACACTCTCTGAGACACACACACAGTAATTCTGTAATCTAGATATCTTAAGAATATTTGACTTGCCTTGCTTTGCTTTGCCTAAAATGT